>NW_027057800.1:0-3000 GCF_011386835.1 Chrysemys picta bellii
GAGAGGGAGTTCCCATTGGAGGGGTAGGTCCCTGTATTTGCATCTGTCCTTGTTGTTCTTGTGTGTTTGTTTGTAGGGGCCGGCAGGGGCTGGGTCCTGGGAAGGACGCCGAGCCCTGAGCAGGGGGCGGAGCTTGGCTGATCAAGGGGCCCATAAAAGCGTCCGCCCAGCCAGGCAACGGTACAGCTGCGAGCAGCGGCAGCAAACAAACAGGGCGGCTAACAGGGGAGTTTGAGAGGGAGTTCCCATTGGAGGGGAACGTACCTGTATTTGCATCTGTCCTTGTTGTTCTTGTGTGTTTGTTTGTAGGGGCCGGCAGGGGCTGGGTGCTGGGAAGGACGCCGAGCCCTGAGTAGGGGGCGGAGCTTGGCTGATCAAGGGGCCCATAAAAGCGGCCGCCCAGCCAGGCAGCGGTACAGCTGCGAGCAGCGGCAGGAAACAGGGGAGTTTGAGAGGGAGTTCCCATTGGAGGGGAAGGTCCCTGTATTTGCATCTGTCCTTGTTGTTCTTGTGTGTTTGTTTGTAGGGGCCGGCAGGGGCTGGGTGCTGGGAAGGACGCCGAGCCCTGAGTAGGGGGCGGAGCTTGCCTGATCAAGGGGCCCATAAAAGCGGCCGCCCAGCCAGGCAGCGGTACAGCTGCGAGCAGCGGCAGCAAACAGGGGAGTTTGAGAGGGAGTTCCCATTGGAAGGGAAGGTACCTGTATTTGCATCTGTCCTTGTTGTTCGTGTGTGTTTGTTTGTAGGGGCCGGCAGGGGCTGGGTGCTGGGAAGGACGCCGAGCCCTCAGTAGGGGGCGGAGTTTGGCTGATCAAGGGGCCCATAAAAGCGGCCGCCCAGCCAGGCAGCGGTACAGCTGCGAGCAGCGGCAGCAAACAGGGGATTTTGAGAGGGAGTTCCCATTGGAGGGGAAGGTCCCTGTATTTGCATCTGTCCTTGTTGTTCTTGTGTGTTTGTTTGTAGGGGCCTGCAGGGGCTGGGTGCTGGGAAGGACGCCGAGCCCTGAGTAGGGGGCGGAGCTTGGCTGATCAAGGGGCCCATAAAAGCGGCCGCCGAGCCAGGCAGCGGTACAGCTGCGAGCAGCGGCAGCAAACAGCGGAGTTTGAGAGGGAGTTCCCATTGGAGGGGTAGGTACCTGTATTTGCATCTGTCCTTGTTGTTCTTGTGTGTTTGTTTGTAGTGGCCGGCAGGGCTGGGTGCTGGGAAGGACGCCGAGCCCTGAGTAGGGGGCGGAACTTGGCTGATCAACGGGCCCATAAAAGCGGCCGCCCAGCCAGGCAGCGGTACAGCTGCGAGCAGCGGCAGCAAACAAACAGGGCGGCTAACAGGGGAGATTGAGAGGGAGTTCCCATTGGAGGGGAAGGTCCCTGTATTTGCATCTGTCCTTGTTGTTCTTGTGTGTTTGTTTGTAGGGGCCGGCAGGGGCTGGGTCCTGGGAAGGACGCCGAGCCCTGAGCAGGGGGCGGAGCTTGGCTGATCAAGGGGCCCATAAAAGCCTCCGCCCAGCCAGGCAACGGTACAGCTGCGAGCAGCGGCAGCAAACAAACAGGGCGGCTAACAGGGGAGTTTGAGAGGGAGTTCCCATTGGAGGGGAAGGTACCTGTATTTGCATCTGTCCTTGTTGTTCTTGTGTGTTTGTTTGTAGGGGCCGGCAGGGGCTGGGTGCTGGGAAGGACGCCGAGCCCTGAGTAGGGGGCGGAGCTTGGCTGATCAAGGGGCCCATAAAAGCGGCCGCCCAGCCAGGCAGCGGTACAGCTGCGAGCAGCGGCAGGAAACAGGGGAGTTTGAGAGGGAGTTCCCATTGGAGGGGTAGGTCCCTGTATTTGCATCTGTCCTTGTTGTTCTTGTGTGTTTGTTTGTAGGGGCCGGCAGGGGCTGGGTGCTGGGAAGGACGCCGAGCCCTCAGTAGGGGGCGGAGTTTGGCTGATCAAGGGTCCCATAAAAGCGGCCGCCCAGCCAGGCAGCGGTACAGCTGCGAGCAGCGGCAGCAAACAGGGGATTTTGAGAGGGAGTTCCCATTGGAGGGGAAGGTACCTGTATTTGCATCTGTCCTTGTTGTTCTTGTGTGTTTGTTTGTAGGGGCCGGCAGGGGCTGGGTGCTGGGAAGGACGCCCGTGCCCTGAGTAGTGGGCGGGGCTTGGCTGATCAAGGGGCCCATAAAAGCGGCCGCCCAGCCAGGCAGCGGTACAGCTGCGAGCAGCGGCAGCAAACAAACAGGGCGGCTAACAGGGGAGTTTGAGAGGGAGTTCCCATTGGAGGGGAAGGTCCCTGTATTTGCATCTGTCCTTGTTGTTCTTGTGTGTTTGTTTGTAGGGGCCGGCAGGGGCTGGGTGCTGGGAAGGACACCGAGCCCTGAGTAGGGGGCGGAGCTTGGCTGATCAAGGGGCCCATAAAAGCGGCCGCCCAGCCATGCAGCGGTACAGCTGCGAGCAGCGGCAACAAACAGGGGAGTTTGAGAGGGAGTTCCCATTGGAGGGGAAGGTACCTGTATTTGCATCTGTCCTTGTTGTTCTTGTGTGTTTGTTTGTAGGGGCCGGCAGGGGCTGGGTGCTGGGAAGGACGCCGAGCCCTGAGTAGGGGGCGGAGCTTGGCTGATCAAGGGGCCCATAAAAGCGGCCGCCGAGCCAGGCAGCGGTACAGCTGCGAGCAGCGGCAGCAAACAGCGGAGTTTGAGAGGGAGTTCCCATTGGAGGGGTAGGTACCTGTATTTGCATCTGTCCTTGTTGTTCTTGTGTGTTTGTTTGTAGGGGCCGGCAGGGGCTGGGTGCTGGGAAGGACGCCGAGCCCTGAGTAGGGGGCGGAGCTTGGCTGATCAATGGGCCCATAAAAGCGGCCGCCCAGCCAGGCAGCGGTACAGCTGCGAGCAGCGGCAGCAAACAAACAGGGCGGCTAACAGGGGAGTTTGAGAGGGAGTTCCCATTGGAGGGGAAGGTCCCTGTATTTGCATCTGTCCTTGTTGTTCTTGTGTGTTTGTTTGTAGGGGCCGGCAGGGGCTGGGTCCTG
>NW_027057801.1:0-3000 GCF_011386835.1 Chrysemys picta bellii
TGTATTTGCATCTGTCCTTGTTGTTCTTGTGTGTTTGTTTGTAGGGGCCGGCAGGGGCTGGGTGCTGGGAAGGACGCCGAGCCCTGAGTAGGGGGCGGAGCTTGGCTGATCAAGGGGCCCATAAAAGCGGCCGCCCAGCCAGGCAGCGGTACAGCTGCGAGCAGCGGCAGCAAACAAACAGGGCGGCTAACAGGGGAGTTTGAGAGGGAGTTCCCATTGGAGGGGAAGGTACCTGTATTTGCATCTGTCCTTGTTGTTCTTGTGTGTTTGTTTGTAGGGGCCGGCAGGGGCTGGGTGCTGGGAAGGACGCCGAGCCCTGAGAAGGGGGCGGAGCTTGGCTGATCAAGGGGCCCATAAAAGCGGCCGCCCAGCCAGGCAGCGGTACAGCTGCGAGCAGCGGCAGCAAACAAACAGGGCGGCTAAGAGGGGAGTTTGAGAGGGAGTTCCCATTGGAGGGGAAGGTCCCTGTACTTGCATCTGTCCTTGTTGTTCTTGTGTGTTTGTTTGTAGGGGCCGGCAGGGGCTGGGTGCTGGGAAGGACGCCGAGCCCTGAGTAGGGGGCGGAGCTTGGCTGATCAAGGGGCCCATAAAAGCGGCCGCCCAGCCAGGCAGCGGTACAGCTGCGAGCAGCGGCAGCAAACAAACAGGGCGGCTAACAGGGGAGATTGAGAGGGAGTTCCCATTGGAGGGGAAGGTACCTGTACTTGCATCTGTCCTTGTTGTTCTTGTGTGTTTGTTTGTAGGGGCCGGCAGGGGCTGGGTGCTGGGAAGGACTCCGAGCCCTGAGTAGGGGGCGGAGCTTGGCTGATCAAGGGGCCCATAAAAGCGGCCGCCCAGCCAGGCAGCGGTACAGCTGCGAGCAGCGGCAGCAAACAAACAGGGCGGCTAACAGGGGAGTTTGAGAGGGAGTTCCCATTGTAGGGGAAGGTCCCTGTATTTGCATCTGTCCTTGTTGTTCTTGTGTGTTTGTTTGTAGGGGCCGGCAGGGGCTGGGTGCTGGGAAGGACGCCGAGCCCTGACTAGGGGGCGGAGCTTGGCTGATCAAGGGGCCCATAAAAGCGGTCGCCCAGCCAGGCAGCGGTACAGCTGCGAGCAGCGGCAGCAAACAAACAGGGCGGCTAACAGGGGAGTTTGAGAGGGAGTTCCCATTGGAGGGGAAGGTCCCTGTATTTGCATGTGTCCTTGTTGTTCTTGTGTGTTTGTTTGTAGGGGCCGGGAGGGGCTGGGTGCTGGGAAGGACGCGGAGCCCTGAGTAGGGGGCGGAGCTTGGCTGATCAAGGGGCCTATAAAAGCGGCCGCCCAGCCAGGCAGCGGTACAGCTGCGAGCAGCGGCAGCAAACAAACAGGGCGGCTAACAGGGGAGTTTGAGAGGGAGTTCCCATTGGAGGGGAAGGTCCCTGTATTTGCATCTGTCCTTGTTGTTCTTGTGTGTTTGTTTGTAGGGGCAGGCAGGGGCTGGGTGCTGTGAAGGGAGCCGAGCCCTGAGTAGGGGGCGGAGCTTGGCTGATCAAGGGGCCCATAAAAGCGGCCGCCCAGCCAGGCAGCGGTACAGCTGCGAGCAGCGGCAGCAAACAAACAGGGCGGCTTACAGGGGAGTTTTAGAGGGAGTTCCCATTGGAGGGGAAGGTCCCTGTGTTTGCATCTGTCCTTGTTGTTCTTGTGTGTTTGTTTTTAGGGGCCGGCAGGGGCTGGGTGCTGGGAAGGACGCCGAGCCCTGAGTAGCGGGGGGAGCTTGGCTGATCAAGGGGCCCATAAAAGCGACCGCCCAGCCAGGCAGCGGTACAGCTGCGAGCAGCGGCAGCAAACAAACAGGGCGGCTAACAGGGGAGTTTGAGAGAGAGTTCCCATTGGAGGGGAAGGTCCCTGTATTTGCATCTGTCCTTGTTGTTCTTGTGTGTTTGTTTGTAGGGGCCGGCAGGGGCTGGGTGCTGGGAAGGACGCCGAGCCCTGAGTAGGGGGCGGAGCTTGGCTGATCAAGGGGCCCATAAAAGCGGCCGCCCAGCCAGGCAGCGGTACAGCTGCGAGCAGAGGCAGCAAACAAACAGGGCGGCTAACAGGGGAGTTTGAGAGGGAGTTCCCATTGGAGGGGAAGGTCCCTGTATTTGCATCTGTCCTTGTTGTTCTTATGTGTTTGTTTGTAGGGGCCGGCAGGGGCTGGGTGCTGGGAAGGACACCGAGCCCTGAGTAGCCGGCGGAGTTTGGCTGATCAAGGGGCCCATAAAAGCGGCCGCCCAGCCAGGCAGCGGTACAGCTGCGAGCAGCGGCAGCAAACAAACAGGGCGGCTAACAGGGGAGTTTGAGAGGGAGTTCCCATTGGAGGGGAAGGTCCCTGTATTTGCATCTGTCCTTGTTGTTCTTGTGTGTCTGTTTGTAGGGGCCGGCAGGGGCTGGGTGCTGGGAAGGACGCCGAGCCCTGAGTAGGGGGCGGAGCTTGGCTGATCAAGGGGCCCATAAAAGCGGCCGCCCAGCCAGGGAGCGGTACAGCTGCGAGCAGCGGCAGCAAAGAAACAGGGCGGCTAAGAGGGGAGTTTGAGAGGGAGTTCCCATTGGAGGGGAAGGTCCCTGTACTTGCATCTGTCCTTGTTGTTCTTGTGTGTTTGTTTGTAGGGGCCGGCAGGGGCTGGGTGCTGGGAAGGACGCCAAGCCCTGAGTAGGGGGCGGAGCTTGGCTGATCAAGGGGCCCATAAAAGCGGTCGCCCAGCCAGGCAGCGGTACAGCTGCGAGCAGCGGCAGCAAACAAACAGGGCGGCTAACAGGGGAGTTTGAGAGGGAGTTCCCATTGGAGGGGAAGGTACCTGTACTTGCATCTGTCCTTGTTGTTCTTGTGTGTTTGTTTGTAGGGGCCGGCAGGGGCTGGGTGCTGGGAAGGACGCCGAGCCCTGAGTAGCGGGGGGAGCTTGGCTGATCAAGGGGCCCATAAAAGCGACCGCCCAGCCAGGCAGCGGTACAGCTGCGAGCAGCGGCAGCAAACAAACAGGGCGGCTAACAGGGGAGTTTGAG
>NW_027057802.1:0-3000 GCF_011386835.1 Chrysemys picta bellii
AGGGAGTTCCCATTGGAGGGGAAGGTCCCTGTATTTGCATCTGTCCTTGTTGTTCTTGTGTGTTTGTTTGTAGGGGCCGGCAGGGGCTGGGTGCTGGGAAGGACGCCGAGCCCTGAGTAGGGGGCGGAGCTTGGCTGATCAAGGGGCCCATAAAAGCGGCCGCCCAGCCAGGCAGCGGTACAGCTGCGAGCAGAGGCAGCAAACAAACAGGGCGGCTAACAGGGGAGTTTGAGAGGGAGTTCCCATTGGAGGGGAAGGTCCCTGTATTTGCATCTGTCCTTGTTGTTCTTGTGTGTTTGTTTGTAGGGGCCGGCAGGGGCTGGGTGCTGGGAAGGACGCCGAGCCCTGAGTAGCGGGCGGAGCTTGGCTGATCAAGGGGCCCATAAAAGCGGCCGCCCAGCCAGGCAGCGGTACCGCTGCGAGCAGCGGCAGCAAACAAACAGGGCGGCTAACAGGGGAGTTTGAGAGGGAGTTCCCATTGGAGGGGAAGGTACCTGTACTTGCATCTGTCCTTGTTATTCTTGTGTGTTTGTTTGTAGGGGCCGGCAGGGGCTGGGTGCTGGGAAGGACGCCGAGCCCTGAGTAGGGGGCGGAGCTTGGCTGATCAAGGGGCCCATAAAAGCGGCCGACCAGCCAGGCAGCGGTACAGCTGCGAGCAGCGGCAGCAAACAAACAGGGCTGCTAACAGGGGAGTTTGAGAGGGAGTTCCCATTGGAGGGGAAGGTACCTGTATTTGCATCTGTCCTTGTTGTTCTTGTGTGTTTGTTTGTAGGGGCCGGCAGGAGCTGGGTGCTGGGAAGGACGCCGAGCCCTGAGTAGGGGGCGGAGCTTGGCTGATCAAGGGGCCCATAAAAGCGGCCGCCCAGCCAGGCAGCGGTACAGCTGCGAGCAGCGGCAGCAAACAGGGGAGTTTGAGAGGGAGTTCCCATTGGAGGGGAAGGTACCTGTATTTGCATCTGTCCTTGTTGTTCTTGTGTGTTTGTTTGTAGGGGCCGGCAGGGGCTGGGTGCTGGGAAGGACGCCGAGCCCTGAGTAGGGGGCGGAGCTTGGCTGATCAAGGGGCCCATAAAAGCGGCGGGCCAGCCAGGCAGCGGTACAGCTGCGAGCAGCGGCAGCAAACAGGGGAATTTGAGAGGGAGTTCCCATTGGAGGGGAAGGTACCTGTATTTGCATCTGTCCTTGTTGTTCTTGTGTGTTTGTTTGTAGGGGCCGGCAGGGGCTGGGTGCTGGGAAGGAGGCCGAGCACTGAGTAGGGGGCTGAGCTTGGCTGATCAAGGGGCCCATCAAAGCGGCCGCCCAGCCAGGCTGCAAACAGGGCGGCTAACAGGGGAGTTTGAGAGGGAGTTCCCATTGGAGGGAAAGGTACCTGTATTTGCATCTGTCCTTGTTGTTCTTGTGTGTTTGTTTGTAGGGGCCGGCAGGGGCTGGGTGCTGGGAAGGACGCCGAGCCCTGAGTAGGGGGCGGAGCTTGGCTGATCAAGGGGCCCATAAAAGCGGCCGCCCAGCCAGGCAGCAAACAGGGCGGCTAACAGGGGAGTTTGAGAGGGAGTTCCCATTGGAGGGGAAGGTACCTGTATTTGCATCTGTCCTTGTTGTTCTTATGTGTTTGTTTGTAGGGGCCGGCAGGGGCTGGGTGCTGGGAAGGACGCCGAGCCCTGAGTAGGGGGCGGAGCTTGGCTGATCAAGGGGCCCATAAAAGCGGCTGCCCAGCCAGGCAGCGGTACAGCTGCGAGCAGCGGCAGCAAACAGGGGAGTTTGAGAGGGAGTTCCCATTGGAGGGGAAGGTACCTGTATTTGCATCTGTCCTTGTTGTTCTTGTGTCTTTGTTTGTAGGGGCCGGCAGGGGCTGGGTGCTGGGAAGGACGCCGAGCCCTGAGTAGGGGGCGGAGCTTGGCTGATCAAGGGGCCCATAAAAGCGGCCGCCCAGCCAGGCAGCGGTACAGCTGCGAGCAGCGGCAGCAAACAAACAGGGCAGCTAACAGGTGAGTTTGAGAGGGGGTTCCCATTGGAGGGGAAGGTACCTGTATTTGCATCTGTCCCTGTTGTTCTTGTGTGTTTGTTTGTAGGGGCCGGCAGAGGCTGGGTGCTGGGAAGGACGCCGAGCCCTGAGTATGGGGCGGAGCTTGGCTGATCAAGGGGCCCAATAAGCGGCCGCCCAGCCAGGCAGCGGTACAGCTGCGAGCAGAGGCAGCAAACAGGGCGGCTAACAGGGGAGTTTGAGAGGGAGTTCCCATTGGAGGGGAAGGTACCTGTATTTGCATCTGTCCTTGTTGTTCTTGTGTGTTTGTTTGTAGGGGCCGGCAGGGGCTGGGTGCTGGGAAGGACGCCGAGCCCTGAGTAGGGGGCGGAGCTTGGCTGATCAAGGGGCCCATAAAAGTGGCCGCCCAGCCAGGCAGCGGTACAGCTGCGATGAGCAGCGGCAGCAAACAGGGGAGTTTGAGAGGGAGTTCCCATTGGAGGGGAAGGTACCTGTATTTGCATCTGTCCTTGTTGTTCTTGTGTGTTTGTTTGTAGGGGCCGGCAGGGGCTGGGTGCTGGGAAGGACGCCGAGCCCTGAGTAGGGGGCGGAGCTTGGCTGATCAAGGGGCCCATAAAAGCGGCCGCCCAGCCAGGCAGCAGTACAGCTGCGACGAGCAGCGGCAGCAAACAGGGGAGTTTGAGAGGGAGTTCCCATTGGAGGGGAAGGTACCTGTATTTGCATCTGTCCTTGTTGTTCTTGTGTGTTTGTTTGTAGGGGCCGGCAGGGGCTGGGTGCTGGGAAGGACGCCGAGCCCTGAGTAGGGGGCGGAGCTTCGCTGATCAAGGGGCCCATAAAAGCGGCCGCCCAGCCAGGCAGCGGTACAGCTGCGACGAGCAGCGGCAGCAAACAGGGGAGTTTGAGAGGGAGTTCCCATTAGAGGGGAAGGTACCTGTATTTGCATCTGTCCTTGTTGTTCTTGTGTGTTTGTTTGTAGGTGCCGGCAGGGGCTGGGTGCTGGGAAGGACGCCGAGCCCTGAGTA
>NW_027057803.1:0-3000 GCF_011386835.1 Chrysemys picta bellii
CCTAACATGCCCAATTCAAGGCAATCTGCGTATGCTTGTCATTCAGGCTTGTCTCTGCAGTATTGTAGGGCAGCTCCAACCAGCTTGTTTGTTTCTGTTGTGTTGCTGCTGTTTGAGCAGTTCACCAATCACACTCTGCTTCAAGACGATTTCATAAAAGACGATTGTCGTACCTTGGAGATACTGTTAATCAATTTCAAGGTAGCATTTATTTCTATAACTGCTAATCTGTTTTATTTGTGTTTAGGAAGCATGGAAAGTATTTTACATGGAAATGTATTTAAAATCCAACCATTTTTTCTGTAGTAAATTTTAGGCTAGAGATTCAACTATTTGATATTTCAGAAATTATTACAAATGTAGATTTAAGACTTTGATGTATGTTCGGTTTATTTGCACTAAAATGTTACCCTGACTGTAATAAGTAGACTCCTTTCTTGTAAAAGGTTACAGCTGTTCAGAAACATTTGAGCGCCTGGAACAGAACAGTGCTAATACAAATATCCATTGTTACTGTAGTAGGTAGTTTTGATCTTTTGTTATAGCATTATTATATGTAGTTTCTCACTTGTTTTTCAGAGTCTAAATTAACTAATGTGAGATTAAATTGCTGTTTTTTAATTTAATGCAGGGATGAAGTACATTGAGAAGTGTATTGCAAAAAATTATTATTAGGATGTCTAGCTTAATAAGAAAAATATTGCTGAAGTGAGATGGGTTTTTTTTTGTTTTGTTTTTTGTTTTAAATCTGTTTTTGCACATACAGTGACTTTGGTAAAGTATCTGCAAGTACTTATGGATCATGCATTTTATTTTTATTGGCAAGTAAACTGATATAGTGGCTATAATATCTCTGCTTGATGTGCATTGACATGCATATTTATCACTTTGGTTGCATATTTAATACACAGTATTTTTCTCATTTTAAGAGAAAATAATTAGTAATGCATTTTTTAAGGATCTCCAAATATAATTTTATTTTGAAATTTGGATGTCTACAAAAAATTTCAGCATAACATTTACCAGTTTATATCATAATTACAAATCAGTGGGCATGGTATAATCAAGAGATAAACAGAATTTTTTTAGGTACAGAGAGTTTTAGTGCAACACACTGCTGTGTAATGAATCTGTAAAATATACAGGTTTTAATCTGTTACATAACATACCTTTCAAATTGGCATTGTGGTGGCTTGTTATAGCAGTAATTGTACCATAGCAGGGGGGTTCTTTTTGGTGACATTCTGCAGGTATATTTATATGGTAACCCCATTATACAATTTACTAAATCCCTGTGAATCTTTTACTACAAGTAACTCCTTTTACACACCCAAAAAAGAGAGAGATTCTGATTTTTGAGTGTACATGGAGTAGAGTTATTTTGGGTAATAAGAGTATTAGTGATTATGAAAACTTAAGTACCCTTTATATGGTAATAGAAAGTCACTAAACTATAAATAAGATTAAGTGTAAGGACAGTACTTCTGTTGCAGGCAATGAATTTTTACTGCTTTCCATGCTCTTAAATTTTGCTGAGCTATTTCTACTAATACACTGAGATAAATAGATATAAATAAAACATTTTGTAGTGATCACGCTTGTCTCTAGCTATATGTCTTTTTTCAAAACAGTAATTCTTGCAGTGACCTATTATAATTCCTTGTTTTCTTCTCTGTGCATTTAGTTTTTTGTTAAACCACAAATGTGATGGTATTAAAAATAAACTGCAATAAACTGGTAAATCCTCTTCAGGTAGTTTTTGTATGAGCGCATATATATATATATATATAAAGATAATTTGATAATTTTTTATGTATATAAATGTGTGTGTGTGTGTGTGTGTATATATATATATATATATACTTCAGAAAAAAGAGCTTGTCAAAGCACCACAGACGGTTCCCATAATAATCTGTTTTTCATAGCTTATGCTAAACAAGTTAACTTCTGGTTAATAAGATATTTATGAAGGTCTTAAAATTATTGTCTTCCCCACCCTTGGCTCTTTTCCCCAGTCCCCACTCCTTCACATCCTAGCTGTTGATGGGTTACTTCGTGTGCCAGCTGAGTGAAATCAATTCACTAGGTGCCCATTTGCAGCATGATCTACAATCCTGGCTTGGTGACATCCGGAAACTCCCTGTCACATGAATTGCAATTCCTGACCCAGCCTGCAAAGCAGGAAATGAAATCATAGTGTCCCAGGTTTAAGACAGGCCAGCTTGTTAGCATATCAAGCTGTTGAAGGGGATGGAGGAAAAACAGCTTAATATAGATACTGAATGTGGCAAGAGAAGGAGAATAATTTTTTATTCTGTAAATTTGATGCTTTCCTCTTCTTCCGTATGGCTTGGGTAGGTAGCAACAACTACATGCTTTATTATGATTGTACCCTAATCATTACTTCATGTCACAGATATTTAGATTACTGAAAAGCTATTTATCAGCGAAGAAGGGCATGAATATATTCAAAAGTGAGACTATTATGATTATGGTCCACCTCGTTCCTGTACAGTGGAAAAAAATGCAAAAATCCCAGACAAATAGGAAATATATAAGTTCAGTACCATCAAACTGTAGTGTTAGCATTCATAAATATTTAACACTGGTATACTCAACATGTTAAAAAGACTGTAACATGTTTAAAAGTTAGTGTTTTAAAAGTTGCTGAGAATTTCTTATAAACAATTGCTACTGAATAAAAACTGAAAAGATGTCTTTTCTTACACAGATGATAAATTTTAAAGTAGACATAAACTAAGTAAATGAAAAGTGTTCTATATGTTGAGAGGACAGACCTTTGCTTTTTGTTATCTTCTGGTAGTTTTCCTTAACTAAATAATGAAAGCTTTTCAAGGACGAACTAGCGGTTTACAACCAAAATAAAAAGCAAGAATCAGGAAATTGAGAGAAACCAACTCCCACATATTGTGAACACACAAAAATTAGATGCTAGAGAATTTTAAGAATGTCCATCTGAGAGCCAAAAACAGAGATCAA
>NW_027057804.1:0-3000 GCF_011386835.1 Chrysemys picta bellii
CTCATAGAACCAGACTGAAGAACTGCTTACTTCAGTGTGAAAACCTTGGAAAATCTAAAAATATAGAATCCTTTTAATCTGCAGCATAGTTTTTCCACTGTGGTGCCTGTTTTATTGCACAGTTTGTCTGCCTTCCTCACAGCTATCATACAAGCAATTCTCTGTCTCAGGCATCTATGATTAAAGAAAAATGAAAAATATGCAAACAATTTTAAGACCTATTTTTGCCCTGGGAAAATGGTAGTTATTAGCAGAACTGTAAAAGGATCGCAAACTGGAAAAGTTCGAGGGACAATAATAAAAATCTGTAGTGTCTTTTACTGTAGGACCTCAAAGCTCTTTACAAACACTTTACATCTTACAGCACACCTGTTTAGGTAATTACCTACCTGTAAACATTAAGATAAGTAAACTTGAGGCACTAAGACCCAGATCCTGAACAGTGTTTAGGCTGCGAACTTCCAATGATTTCAGTGGAAGCTAGGAGCCTAAATACCTTTGGAGATCCGAGACTGAGGGCTAGATTGTGAAACCTCTACTCATGTTCAGTACCTTCTCAAGTATTTCTATTGACTCCAGTGAGACTACTCCTAGTATAAGGTACTATTCACTGTGAGTAAGGATATCATGATCTGTCCTGAATTAATTTCCCAATTTTACATAGCAAATCAGTAGCAGAGCTGTGAACAGAACCTGGTTTTCCCTACTCCCAGTCCCATATACTAACTAGCAGACCACAGAATAGTGATTTAGTGAATGCCAACTCTTAGCGGCATTATGGAATTTTGTAGACTAGAAAACAAAATTTTGGTGACTAGACCATGGAATCTAATTTGAGTTATGTGTAATTGGAGTCTGCAGGCTTGTGTTTGCCTTTTAAGAAAACTGCAAAGATTTCATGAATGTTGAGAAAAGGATCATTAGAAACAATGATCAAATTATTTTTTTTTCTCACATTTCCAGTATTCACTGTCATATCCCCTAGGAAAATATTTCTGCAGAATTTTTATGTTATAATTTAAAAGTTCATTGTGTATCTAGTTGATTCCATTGACGGATGGTTTTATGCTGACTTTTTATTCTTCTTATAACTTTTTTTATGTTGACAAACACTGATTACATTAATCCCATTTTCTTTAATTTATCCAGTAATCTAGCACTGCTTTTATTCTTTTCCATAAATAAAATACTGAACCACTGAAATTTTCACCAAGTCCTGAATTTTTTCTCACTTGCTTCTTAATAAGTAAACCAGATTCAAATAATGAATTTCTTCTCAGGAAATAAAGTAGATGATATCTGAACAAGATGAGTGAATTTAATAGGCAAAGTCAGCAATGGATTAGAGAAGCCTTTTTTTTTTTTAAATAAAATAATGGGTATATTAAGTCACTTTAATGTTTTAGTACTGCTGTTGAATATGTATTGTTATATGCTGCTATTTAAAAAAAAAATTAATGTAATTGTGGCTCTAAAAATTCTAATATCGGAATAACTCTGTGATATGACTGTGGAAAATCCTAAGTAGAAATGCAATTTAGTTAGGTTAACTGTCCACTGAATTATTGACTTCCTGTACAACTTGTCTGTATGCACATTTACATATTAATGGTTACATGACTATATCTCAAACTCATTTTATATTGTGGAGAATCCAAAATGGCTTTCAAAGATTTATTTTCATTAAATGGATGTGAATTTATATGTAAATGTTCATGCAAATATTCATAACCACCACTTTGACTGACAGGGATTGAACCAGAGAACTTCTGTGCTTAAAAAGCACAAGTTTCAACAGCTTGAGATAAAAATCTAGGCTCTGTAGTTGGTCTGTAATTGACTATCGTCCTCTGGATCCAGCCCAAAGGGTGGGTTACATTTGCATTGTAGCTAATATTGCTCATGTGAGTAATTTTGAGTGCAAGATGGTTTCCTGGGCAGACTGGTATGAGTTTGCCTTCAGTGCCTAGTCTCATGAGTAGATACATACATAGGACTATAAAGTTCATAAGGTGACATTTTACCCTCAAATTACTCGCATGTAAATACGATAGACTTCAATGGGAGCTATGCTCGTGTATTTAGGTCAGAGTGTGGCCTTAAAGGCCCTGATTTGGCAAAACATTAAAGCACATGCTTAAGTCCATTCTTATTAAGCAGAGCACTTTGTTAAACTGGGGACAAAATTGTTGAAGTAAAGCCAGAGTGTTTTTAAAGAAGATTTAATGATACAGAAAGGTAATGTTTCCCATCCCCATAATGTGTCTAGACAATTTAGCACTTTGGAAGTAATTCTAATAGATTGTTGCCTATCTTCAAAAAGACGTGGATCAAAGTTTACCACACCTGCAGGGCTGTGCAATAAGTAGAAGTGGACCCCTTTGGCAACTTACATTCACAAGTCCTTGCATCTGCACAGGAAGAAAGACTGAAGCATGTACCAGCTGAAGTGCTAATACAGTACATGGAAAATCTGTAGCCTCCTGATTCCAGGGTCAAACTTGTACATGCTTCATTTGAGTTAGTTTGGCTTGTAACAAAATAGTGCAAAACATCCGTTTTGTCCTCTCTGGTGTCATTTGATAGATTTTTTTTTTTTTTTTTGCACATACGTATATCGTGTTTTATTAGGTCCTGTTCATTTCCTGTCCATCAGAGACCTACAAGATGGGACCATGACCTTACATTACTACATTAAACTGGGAAGTATAATAACAGCTTAGTTTTTTAATATGTATATTTATATAAATAACATTTTGTAAGGAAGTAACTTTGTGCCAAAAAAGCTGCTGAAAACTACTCCAGTAATCATTTACCTCCCAGAACAGATCTGTTAATTTCACTGTAATTATAAAGAAAGGAAATAAGACAAATGTCTTCTGACTTATGAAGGATCTTGAAATAATATTAGTCTGCTCCAAATTAGTTATTGGCTTGTTTTCAAATAGTGATTCATGGTGGTATTATAAAAAGCCTTTTTATTGTCTTCCTGAATAGTTC
>NW_027057805.1:0-3000 GCF_011386835.1 Chrysemys picta bellii
AATTGACAATATTTTTGGATTTACACTGGCCTCTTGGCCAAGGAAAATTCAGCTCTTGTTTCAGACTTGCAGTCCAGAATCTAAAGAAACAAATCTTTTTCCAGATCTTTGTTTGTATAGCTTTCAGACAATTATATAAATATAACCAGTAAGCGACTGAACTGTGGCATCTGGTTACAGCAATTGCGCCTAAGATTAAACGACAGAAAATGTCAATTACGTGCTCAACGTACAAATCATGTCTTTCATGCCTTACTTTTTGAAAGATGTAGTTTGGACTGCACTGCGCTTGAGTGTCTATTGCAGAAATTTATAGCGATGGTTTCTTCTGGTTTATTCACCCATTTAAGCCCATAAATCACCAGTTTAGATCCATAAAACAAGTCGAAAAAAGTGTACTCCTAGGTATCCTACTTACACTATCTGTAGGTTAAGGCCCAATCTTGGTTTAGAAACTAGTATTATTACTTCTGTAAATGTTGCTGTCATGCCTAGTGTTGCTGGGGGGCTAACTAAAGAGACCCTCTTGAAGCACAACTCGATTAACAGCCTCCAAAAGCCATTAAAGAACAGAGCCCCACACTCCTCTTCCCATTTCACTGTTTGCACTTGAAATGTCTAAAACCCCTCAAAGTCAACTGCTGTTTGTAATTTGACATGGCGACATACACCCAGTGCTATTTGCTATCTTTACGGTAAGTGTGAGTACTATGAAAAACTTGTTACCCAGACTGAATTATCTCAGGCACATGCAATCTTGAAATAACTGACCAGTAGTATGTCAGCAAGCACAAAGAAGAGAAACACCATCAGCAAAGCCAACAATACCATTGAACAACAGGGTAGCTTGACTCTTAAAGGCTAGAGGTACTGGGGCTAGCCAACCCTGATTACTCAAAAGGCACACCTGGGTTGGATCAGGTGGTTTCCTTTATCGATCAGCAGGAAATTGCAAAGAAAGAGAGAGGCTCCTGTAGCAAAGATCCTGAGGTCAGTGGAGTTTTGAAGCTAGAACCTAGTGAGTATGAGGTTCCAGTAGGAAATCCTGACTGGGTTTGGGCCAGGAAGCTGAACTCAGCCAGGCAGGGTCTGGGAGTCGCCTATTAAAGCAGGGAAGGCCTGGGAGCACAGTGATCAGAGACTGCTAGGAGTGATCAGGCTCCAGCATAGAGTCCTGGGGTGTGGGGCTGAGGCTACAGGTGGGAAAGGCTGGGGAGTGATCTGACAAGAAGATAAAATGAATAGATTGCTTCAGCAATTTGAATTTTTTTTTTTTTTTTTTAGTATATTTTATCTGAATAAACCCAGACCTCAAGAAGGGATGTTGTGAGTGGACAAAAGGGTGTGGAATTTAAGAAGTCCTTTGGGGAAAGGTGAGGGAAATGAGGCAGACTGGCTGTAGGGTGACCCCAGGCAAGGAGAGGGTGATTGGGAGGCAGTGGGCCTGATCACCAATACTCTATGTAGCGCCCTTCATTGAAGGATCTCAAAGAGCCTTACAAACCTGCTTGTTGAATGTATTAATCCTCACAGGATTTCTTTGAGGCCTTATTTGACTGTTTGTGAAACAGAAGCATAAAGAGTTTATTTGACTTCCCTATGATGAAAGTAAATGAACTCAAGAGTCCTGATTCCTTATCTTTTCTAACTAGCGGACTACCCTGTTGTCCTTCAAATAATCCTAATCTCCTTCTCTTCTAGCACCCAAACTCAAAAAGCAAATAAGGAAGCGCTCTTGGGGAAACTAACAATTAAAAAACTCTGACAAACCACTCTTGTTTCCAGAGACTCTAGTTGCAGGGATATGGATACTCACATTGTGGGGTGCAATCCACACCAGTAAGTGGTTGTGTTACTGCCTGTAACCCTGGGTGCCATAAATGCTCTGCTGCTGTAGCTCACAGCCTGAATACCAGTAGACAAGCAAAGACTGAGTTAACCAGCTGTGGTTCACCAATTCTGATTCTGGCAGCCTCCTTGTTACACTCCAGTATCCACCAGCTTTGGTTACACCCGGCAAGAGGACCACAACATGCCCCAGTCTCTCATTTTCACAAAACTGTGTGGTTTGCAGTTTCCAGCCCTTTCTTGGACCATGCAGAGGAACAATCGTTTGTTTGGTCCTCTGAAGAGACAAAATGCCCAGCTTTATCATTTCAAGTGGCTTACCATTCAAACATAGCACTGGGTTGGTTCAGACAAAAAGTAAAGCAAGCTTATTAACAAAAGGAGACCAGATTTTAAGTGATACCATGTAGAAGGAATTAAGTTAGAAAGGGCTACAAACAAAAGTAAAAATACATTTTCTGATGCTAAAACTTTAATAAGAATGGTCTAGGTATCAGGTAAGATTTTTACCACAAACTTCTTACAGCAAGACAGCTGACTGCCCCATGGTGAAGATCTCTCCTCAAAGACTAAAGTGCTCAGTTTCTTTGTCATTTTAGGTGAAAAGATAACATGGGGCTCTTTGCCCTTTATCTTTTATAGTCCAGTGAACCTTTGAAATGGATCCTTCTGAAGATTACCTTCCAAAGGAAAGTTCATTCAAGCTGTAAGGACAGAGGCTGGGGCTGAAGGAAATTCTGTGGGGGTGGCTTCTTCCTGCCTCCTGTTTGCTAAAATGCAAATTGAGCTGTTTCTGCCCTCTGATTCAAACGAATTACTGCTTGACATGTGATTGCTGATTGATTCTGATGAACACCGGACTGGAACAGTGCTTCTATAGTGTGAGGCCAACTTTTCCCAACCTCGTGCTAAAAATGTCCCAAATCTGGTGAAAAATTCCCAGATAACGTTCTTTTACAGTGCTTCTATATCCTGGGAAATTTCTCAAAATCTGGGAATTTGTGAGTAAAATGTTTTGAATGAAAATTCCCTATTTCCCAAGTTGAAACATTTTACTCACAAATTCCTAGGTTTTGGGAAATTTCCCAGGATATAGAAGCACTGGACTGGAACTACTGACTTATCTTTTCTCTGGGAGAAACCTGTTTTCCC
>NW_027057806.1:0-3000 GCF_011386835.1 Chrysemys picta bellii
GACTTTTCAGCATCTCTGTTTTAAGTTTCTCACACTGGACATCCAAAGTTAGTGGCCATGTGGTAATTTTGACCTTAATGTCTCTGTTTGAGTTTCTGATCTGTAAATAGAGAATTATAACCCTTCCCTATGGATGTTGTGAGGATAAGTGCAGGTTTACTGTTTGTGTGATGCTTACTTGCTACGATGATGAACATGACAGAGAAACCCATACATAAAATTGATGTTCTAAGTAGGTCTCTAATGTAGGTGGAAAAATGATACCCTATCTTAACTTCTTCCATGGAGATTTTTTTTCTTTTAACATTTATATAGAGATTTATAAGCGTGTCGTGCTTTTCAGAGACAATAAAGGCCCAATGATTGCCTGACAGAGTTTACCATCTAGGCTGGGAGTTTTGAATCTAGATCAAGGTTGTTACATCAAGGCTTAAAAATTTTTTGCTGGCACCTCTTTGCCAGAGAACTTAATCTACTTTCCAGAGTCCATTGTGAAAGATGGGAAGGCCCCACTATCCAGAGGTAGAACCATAGTGAGAAGTCCAGTCCCTCTACTCCTAGAAATGGGGAAGGGTGATGAGATTCCTACTAGATCCCGCTTAGGGATTCCTAGATCCCACTTAAGAGATTCCATCTTTCATATTACCCTCCAGCTAAAAGGAAGGTTTCAAATGTGCCAGTTACCAGCCCCCTTTGGCAGTTGGAGGGAAGGAGCATTCTCTCTCTTCTCCTTCCCATCCCAAAGCCTCCTATCTTCTGCATAGGTAAGGGGCTCCACAATGCCTCCTCAGCTTCCTGGCTGTTGTAGCTGGGCACTGGGCATTCTGCCATTCTACCACTTCCCTCCAGCTTCCTGGCTGCTAACTCAGAGCAATGTTTGCTAATCTATATTCCCCCGCATTTCTATCCCAGTTAATAGCTCTGATGTCTGTTTCCACTGCTACTCATAGCTTTCTCAAGCAGTAGTACAATTGATGGGATGTCAGTTTGATGGTTGCCCACAGTTTTCAGAATTGCAGCAGTAAAAACTAACTACTATCAAGTCTGTTTTCACTCTGTTAAATCATAGGAGAACACTGAGGAGCAGGACCAACAGCAGCAGAGAGGGGTATTACAGTCTTCTCTCTCTCTCTCTCTCTCTCTCTCTCTCCAACCCAGCAAGACAGCACTGCGTTGTTAACCTTCCAAATGTGAAATGCATTTAATCTTCGCAACAGCAAGGGATAGAAACTCTTTGTTTAATTAAGTCAAAGGAAAACTAAAATTCTGCAGAAGTTGGCATAGGTTCTTCTATGCGTCAGGAAAAGCTGCTTACTCTCCAGTGGCAGATGGATTTTTCAAGTCCTCCATTACCTCAAGTTTCCCAGTTTGTTCATCACTAAATGCAATGAGACTTTCCATTTTCCCTATAAATTCTGGGAATTACGAGCACCTGCTCCATCAATAGTGATGAGTTCCATGATTATTTACAAATATGTGTTCAACTTCTTGAAGTCGTCAGTTTGGGTTTAATCAAAATATCAGTTTCTGTAGCCCAACAGTAGGAAAATAAATGCTCTATTTAATATTCTAAAAGCTGAGGACAAACTACAGTGAAACATATCTGTCTACAAGGTTTAGTTTTGTTTTTGTTTTTTTAAGGACTTTTCATCCTGTTTTGGTTATAAAATGAAAATGTTTGTTTTCTTGTGATTCCTTTGTATTTCTAAAGTACAGTTACATTTAAAATGCTATGTCATTTTAATTTATCTTTATCTTTATATTTTTCTATTTATCAGGAATTAAGTAGTTAAGAGTTGTAGTTATTCTCTGTATCATTTGACACCGACCACATGCACTTAGCCATGATGCTTAAAAGATGGATTAGAAACTAGGTTTAGTTTGTCTAGCTTTATCTGTTCTTTCATCTTCACAGCTGATGTAAGGAGTGTGTCATTGATGATGCCCAGTAATAGGTATGCTAACGTGTAGCTTATTTTATGCTTTGAATTAGAGTATTGCTTGAAAAACATATTTTTGATTATTCCTTTCTTATCACAGCTATGCTGGTCAGCATATCTGTGAAGTGGTATGTTAAGTTATTCTACATAAGATTGTGCTTTCTGCTTTGTCTAAATGAGTCCTAACTTTTTAGGGGCAGTCCTAACTTTTTATACACGGGTGGTTTTTGTTTCTTTGTTTTTGTCACCATAACTATATTGGTTTAGTAACATATGTAGTTAAAGCAGTACAACACCCTAGTGTGGACACAGCTATACCTGTACAAAGATGCTTATAATGGTACAGTTAATTCCCCAGAGCCAGGATTTCACTCAGTATCTTTTGCAGGGACAATGTATCTTATTTTTAGACAAACTGATTTTTTTTTAGTTGCTCCTGGAACAATCTCAGAAGCCCTCATAAATTTTGAGCCATTAATGCAGTGGTGTGGGAATTAGCAAATCTGTACTCTTTTAGAGAACTGAGAATTTAGTACTATAAAGTGACTTTTTTTGGTGAAAAATGGTCTCTTAGTTAGTGTCTTCTATCTACGGAATATAGAAACAGTATTAAAGATGACTATTGAAAGTAAACCAAGTTCATGCTTTACCTGAAACTGTGGTTTTAGTTGCATCTTCGGAACATCTGTTTGTCATATCCATAGATACTGAATCTTTAAGTGGATTTATGGTTTTCCCCCAGAGACTGCTTTTTGGTCATCTTAATTACAATTTTTTAAAATATGAAGTGTATACTGAAGATTATTACTCCATGAACTAAGATCCATTTGAAGAAGAGAAAGTATTCGCAACCAATACATTTGTGCCTGTTCTCTCTTGCTATTCAGAATAACTTTGGTAGAGCTAGATTTCTAGTAAAGAAGCAACAACAACATTTGCAGTTGAAACAGGTTTTATTTGGGTACCTTTGGGGGTTCCAGTTTTCTGGATAATGCCAGGATAGAATATGCCAATTTAAAATATTTTCTTCCCCGGAACTGCACAGGAAAAAAATATTAGT
>NW_027057807.1:0-3000 GCF_011386835.1 Chrysemys picta bellii
CTGATTGCGGGGGCGGGATTGCTATTGTAGTACAAATAATAAATATTCCCCTTGCATCACTGTGATTTATGATTAAACTTTTTATAGACTGAAATGATGGAGCAAACCATGGAAAGAGTACAGAAATGGCAAAGAGAAGTTGAAATTAATCGTCGCTCCTTAGAAGAGAAAAGAAAAGAACGGGAAAAGGTAAGATAAGACCCATTTTTTCACAAGTTTAAAGTTGCCTCCTGACTGCTGTTACCAGTTGTTCCTTGAGTATTTGTCCATGTAGATCCCACTCTAGGTGCATATGTACCTCAGGCACGCAAGATTGGATTCTTCTTCTTTGAGTGCTTGCTCATGTCGATTCCATATTTGATGTGTGCGCGCCCCCTAGGGCTGGCTTTGGCAACCTCTGGAGCCCTGTGCTTATGCGCTGGTACATTGGACCCTGCTGGCCCCATGCCCTCTCAGTTCCTTCTTTCCACCAGTGACGGTTGTTGGAACGCTTCCTGTTTTCACAAGTCCGATAGTGGTTTCTCTAACTTTGGACTCTGAGTTTTTCTTGTATATCGTTACTGTAGTGTTAGCAGTTAGCATTTAGGAGCGGAATCCCATTAGGGACATAGCCCCAAGGACCCGGTATGGCCGGTCCCTGGGGTTTAAGCCATGGGCTGGGTGCAGCAAACCTATGTCTATTAGTGACCTGAACACGAGCTGCCTTAAGTGCCTCAGAGAGGTACATATTAAAGAGAAGTGTAGGATCTACAAAAACTTCAGACCTTGCTCTCTTAAAGACAGGGATATCTGATTAAAAGCCATGTTGATGGAGGCTGCCCTGTGCCCTGCGTTGGAACCATGCCGCTGGAGATTGTTGTGCTCAAGTGTAGTTGGCTACAGCAACTACACTTCCCCAAGTGAGGGACCTTCCTGGGACCAAAGTATTGTCTTCCTGGACCTAATGATCTCCCCGCTGTCCCTGTTAGAGCCTTTATCACCTCTCTATCAAGACAGGATTTTTGGTGACTGTTATCTCTGCTCAAAGGATAAGCTAGCTTTAGGCGTTAATGGCAGGACCTCTTTTACTATATTTCACAAAGACAAGATGACTGTTCTTTGATCTCGCCCTAGGTTCTTATTCAGAGTGGTCTCCGGCTTTTGTTTGCATCAGGGCATAGACCCTCAGTGTTCCCCCCCAAACCTCATTTGACTCCTGGAGAGGCAAAACTTCATATGAGTGGTGTCTTTAGGGCACTTTTCTACCACCTCCATAGAACAAAGCCTTTCCATAACTGGCCTAGAACTTTTTTTGTAATATTTGGGACAGGTCTAGAGGGCTCATTGTTTCAACCCAGAGACTTTTGAAATGGATATTTGACTGCATAAAGATCTTCTGTGAACTAAATAAATTAGATCCAACTTCTCATATTATAGGGTTACCATATTTCAGCAAGCAAAAAAGAGGACGGGAGGAGCCCCGCCCTAGCCCCACCCCCATCCTGCCCTAGCCCCACCCCTACCCCTCCCACTTCCCGCCCCCCTCAGAACCCACAACCCTCTCCCCAGCTCCTTGTCCCCTGACTGCCCCCTCCTGGGACCCCTGCCCCTAACTGCCCCCCAGGACTCCACCCCCTACCTAAACCTCCCTGCCTCTTGTCCCCTGACTGCCCCCTCTTGAGACCCCCCCCCCAATCCTAACTGGCCTCCTAGGATCCTACCCTCTACCTGTACCCTGACTGCTCCAACCCTTATCCACACCCCCACCCCCAGACAGACCCCTGGGACTCCCACACCCCGTCCAACCACTCCCCACCCCCTGACAACCCCCCCAGAACTCCCGACCCATCTAAACCCCTCTGCTCTCAGTCCCATTGACTGCTCCGATTCCTCTCCCCACTCCTGCCCCCTGACAGCCCCCCCAGAACTCCCAACTCCCCCCTCGCTCCTTGTCCCCTGACTGCCCCCTACTGGGATCCCTGCTCCTAACTGCCCTCCAGAACCCCACCCCTTACCTAAGCCTCCCTGTTCCTTATCCCCTAACTGCCCCTTCCTAAGACCCCCCCCAACTGCCCTCCCAGGACCCTACCCGCTACCTGCCCAAAACCTTATCCATACTCCCCCCAGAAAGCTCCCCCCGAACTCCCAACCCCCCATCTCTTGACAGCCCCATCCAAAACCTCCCTGCCCCTTCTCCGATCCCCTGGCCCCCTTGTTGTTGGCCTTCGCCTAACATCTCTGTGAGCTTGCTCAGGAACGCCCGGAGCCGTTCGTCCCGGCAGGCTGGCTGGCAGGGGAGGAGGAGCAGGGGCAGAGCTCCAGACTGCCGGAGGCGATCTGCGAATGCAGAGAGGGAGGGAGGGAGGGAGTGATCTCTGCTGCAGGGGGGAGGAGGAGGGGCTCTCTCTGGCTGTCGGAGCCCCATGTAAGTGGCACCATCCAGCCGGCTACCCTGTTAACCGCGTACGCTTGCATGGGGTGGGGGAAGTCCGGACATTTACAAATTCCCCCCAGACACTATTTTTAGCTCAAAAATCCGGACATGTCCGGGGGAATCCGGATGAATGGTAGCCCTATCATATTAAAGCAAACTATACTAGGCCCCAAGTGACATGGGCATGCTTGAGGAAGGTTCCTATGTCAGAAATTTGGTAGGGAGCCAGTTGGAGCTCATTGCATACTTTTACTCAGCACTACTCGCTAGTTGCAACTACTAGATCTGATGCCCAGTTTGTTTGGGCAGTCCTGCAGTCTTTATGTAAATTAGACTCTTGACATCCCCCTCCATAGGGAGATAACTGTTAGTCACCTAAAGTGAGATCCATGTTAACAGATAGTGGGAGACTTACCTTACAGTAATTCTGGTTCTTCTGGCTGTTCTGCCCACATGGACCCCACGACCAGTCCTCTTTCTCTACTATTGTGAAATCCATTAGTTTTGGGATTCTGTATTGGCAAAGAAACTGAGAAGTGGCTGGGCCTGCCTTGCCCGCAGGTGTTATGTGTGTGTGAGGGGGGTGC
>NW_027057808.1:0-3000 GCF_011386835.1 Chrysemys picta bellii
ACTTGTTTGAGATAAAATTTAATAGAAATGCAGTTAAATACCAAACCACACATTACATTAGCAGTATTCCTTCTGTATATAGATGTTTCATTAAATTTCCAAAACACATTTCTGAGACTATTCATTACTAGAAGTTCACCTTGATCACCTTGATCGATTGGTCCTTCAGCCCTCGTCTCGATTGCACCAATCACAACACGTCTTCCATTCTTCTTGTATCATGGCCTTCCTTCTCCATGTGCGGCCATGTCTTTTCATGGTAACATCTTCCCATCTCTTTGGAGTTTGGCCGAGTGCAGCTGCTAGTCCATCGATTGTCAGTGAGCCTCACTATATGCCCGCCTATCGCATTTTACTATGCCTGCTCTCAACAATGACGTTCAGCACTCCACTCTGCTGTCTGATCTCTTCATTGGGGACTCGGTCGTGGATTGAAATTCCCAGAATTCTTCTTTCCATCACACTCTCCATGACAACAGTTGCTGCTCCTCTGTCAGCACCCATGTTTCACTACCATACAACATTGCAGTACAGTAATTCCTCGCTTAACGTTGTAGTTATGTTCCTGAAAAATATGACTTTACGCGAAACATTGGAAAGCAAAACCAATTTCCCGATAAGAATTAATATAAATGGGTGGGGTTAGGTTCCAGGGAAATTTTTTTCACCAGAGGAAAAACTATACACACACACACCATATTTTAAACAAACACTTTAATACTGTACACAGCGATGACGATTGTGAAGCTTGGTTGAGGGGGTGGAAGCGAGTGAGATATTTCCCCAGGGAATGCCTTACTGCTAAATGATGAACTAGCTTTTGGCTGAGCCTTCAAGGGTTAAAATGTTGTTAATGTAGCCTCACACTCTACAAGGCAGCACCAATGTGGGGAGACAGCATGGCAAACAGAGACACACACCCTGTGTGTGGGAGAGGGAGAGAGATATGCACATTGCCCGTTTAAGTATGCTGACCCCACTCGTAAGTACATTGTCTTTTTAAGTCTATCGGGAGTTGAGACAGCAGCTGCTGCCCCAAGCTCTCTCTGTCTCTCTCCATCAGTGTCCCCACCCTGCTCTATATGGAGAAGGGGTAAGTGGGGTGCAGGAGCAGGGGAGAGGGGGAAACCCTGACATTAGCCCCCCCCCCCCCTTGCACAGCAAGCAGGAGGCTCCCAAGAGCAGCTCCAAGGCAGAGGGCAGGAGCAGCACATGGCAGTGGGCGGAGGGACATCTGAACTGCCCGCAATTGATAGCTGGCTGGGCAGCTGCTGCACAGGGAACCTAGGGGAGTGGGGAGCTGAAAGGGGGGGCTGCTGGTCCACCCAGATTCTAAGCCCTCAGCAGCTAGCTGCAACAGGCTGCTCTTCCTGCAAGCAGTGGACAAAGCAGGCGGCTGCCAAACGACGTTATAAGGTGTCCTAAGTTTCATCCCCACTCTGGACTTTAGAGTACAGAGATGGGGGCCTGCATGTGAACCTCTAAACTGAATTACCAGCTTAGATCTGGTTTTGCTGCCACCACTCCCAAGTGCTAACTCCCTTCCTGGGTACCTGTAGTGAGTCGGTGTGGCTCCCCTCCTGCCCACAAGAGGGAGCCCACGTGCAGGCACCAGAGTGGGTGGGACCACCACCGCCTGTCCCCGCCCCCCGGAAGTCAAGGGGCGGGACAGGAAGTATAAAGGCCGGCCGCCAGAGCTCAGTCGGCGGCCAACCACCGCAGGGAGCAGACGTGTGGCTGGGAGCTCCCGGCCAGGAGACCGCCGAAGACCGTGGCCTGGACCCTAGCTGGCCCGAGCTACCCCGGGCACGCTACGAGGAGGAGCCATCGGAGCCCGTCCGCTCCCGTCACTGGGAGAATCCCTGGGAACCCCACCCCACCAACCCTGAGGGTGAGACTGTACCCGAACCCCTCCGCCCCTGCTGCTACCCAGAGGAGCCGCCTGAGGACCGTTGGCCTGACTTCCCGGCAGAGCTACCGGACCTGCCACCGAGCACTGGCAGAGAGGAGCCCATGCAGATGGACTGGCCCGAGCCCGGCGCGACGAACGAGGTAGGCTTTGAGGGGGATCGTGGAAGTAGCCCGGGGGTAGCCGACCCCGGTCCGGCTGCAACCGAGTGTGAGCCTATGTCAGTGTGTTGCGGTCTGGATACCCCACTGACCAGCAGCGGCAGTAACCGCTGCTAGGGCCCCAGGCTGGAACGCAGTGGAGTGGGTGGGCCTGCGTTCCCCCCTGCCACCCCTGCTCACGGGTGGCAGGTTTCCCCCTCACCCAACGCTCGGCTACAGAAAGCCTAGGCGTGCCTTACCTGGGCTTCTGAACTATTTGCTCGCTCAGCCCCCTACAAACAAGGGCCTGAGCTTAACTGTGTTTGCCCCACCCTGATCCAGGGCCTGGGCTTCTGAACTGCCTGCTCGCTCAGCCCCTGCCAACAAGGGCCAGAGCTTAACTGTGTTTTCCCCGCCCTGATCCAGGGCCTGGGCTCTGAACTGTTGGCTCGCGCGGCCCCTGCAGTCAAGGGCCTGAGCTTTAACTGTGGTCGCGCAGGTCCTGCACCAAAGAGCGGGAGCTTCGAGACTAACTGACTGCTTGTTCCCACAGTAGCGAGTCGGTGTGGCTCCTCTCCTGCCCGGAAGGGTCGAGCCCCGGCTAGGACCTATTACAGTACCCTTGAGAGACTTCTTCACCAATTCCCTGGTGAACACCGATCCAAACCCTTGGATCTTAAAACAAGGAAAAATCAAGCAGGTTCTTAAAAAGAAGGCTTTTACTTAAAGAAAAGAAAGGTAAAAGAAAACCCTCTGGGAGAGATTAACATACCAGCTACTCTCACAGACAACAGCTTCAAATCACAGAGGATGTTCCCCTGGGCAAAAACTTAGTTACACAAAAAATACCCAATTTGATTATTCCCTAATGCCCAAGACAAGTTACAAAGAAAATAAACATAAACCTATTTGTTTCCTTCACTAATACTCACTACTTGATAAGAGGCTGAA
>NW_027057809.1:0-3000 GCF_011386835.1 Chrysemys picta bellii
ATTGAAGTCTGTTTTTATAAATAGTACTTTTTCAGTTAGTCTTTATATAGGGTTACCATATCTCATAAATAAAAAAAGAGGACCCTCCACGGGCCATGGCCCCGCCCATTTCCCCACCCCCTAGCCCCGCCCCAACTCCGCCCCTTCCCCCACCCTAACTCCGCCCCCTCCTCCCTCCCACTCCCAGCCAGGGGGAAAGGGCTGCCCCAGTGCTACCAGCTTCACGGTTTGCCGGGCAGCCCCCAGACCCTGCGCCCCCAGCCGGCGCTTCCCCAGCGCAGCTGGAGCCTGGGAGGGGAAGCGCCCAGCCGGGGGCGCAGGGTCTGGAGGCTGCCCAGCAAACCGTGAAGCCGGTAGCGCTCGGGCTTTGGGCAGCCCCTATGCCTCTGGACCCTGCGCCCCCAGCCGGGCACTTCCCCTCCGGGGCTCCGGCGGCTCTGCGTAACTTACACTGTATAAGTTACACAGAGCCGAAGAGGAGCAGAGCCCCCGCAGCTGGAGGCTCTGCTCCTCTTAGGCTCTAAGAGCCGGGCTGCCCCAGCGCTACCGGCTTCGGGCAGCCCCCGTGCCTCCGGACCCTGCGCCGCCGGAGCCCGGGAGGGGAAGTGCCCGGCTGGGGGCGCAGGGTCCGGAGGCAAGGGGGCTGCCCGAAGCCGGTAGCTCTCGGGCAGCCCGGTTCTTAAACAGAGCCTCCAGCGGCTGCGGCTCTGTGTAACTGACACTGTGTCAGTTACACACAGCCCAGGGGGCTGGAGGCTTTGCTCCTCTTTGGCTCTGTGTAACTGACACTGGGTCAGTTACACAGAGCCCCGGGGGCTGGAGGCTCCAGCCGCCCCCGCTCTGTTTAAGAGCCGGGCTGCCCAAGCGCTACTGGCTTCGGGCAGCCCCCGTGCCTCCAGATCCTGCGCCCCCAGCCGGGCACTTCCCGTCACGGGCTCCGGTGGCGCAGGGTTTCCAGGCACGGGGCTGCCCGAAGCCGGTAGCTCTGGGGCAGCCCGGCTCTTAAACAGAGCCTCCAGCGGCTGGGGCTCTGTGTAACTGACACTGTGTCAGTTACACACAGCCCCGGCGGCTGGAGGCTCCAGCCGCCCCCGCTCTATTTAGGAGCCGGGCTGCCCGAGCGCTACCAGCTTCGGGCAGCCCCGTGCCTCCAGACCCTGCGCCGACGGAGCCCGGGAGGGGAAGTGCCCGGCTGGGGGCGCAGGATCTGGAGGCACGGGGCTGCCCGAAGCCGGTAGCGCTCGGGCAGCCCGGCTCTTAAACGGAGCCGGGGCGGCTGGAGCCTCCAGCCGCCGGGGCTGTGTGTAACTGACACAGTGTCAGTTACACAGAGCCGCAGCCGCTGGAGGCTCTGTTTAAGAACCGGGCTGCCCGAGCGCTACCGGCTTCGGGCAGCCCCCTTGCCTCCAGACCCTGCGCCCCCAGCCGGGCACTTCCCCTCCCGGGCTCCTCCGGCGGCGCAGGGTCTGGAGGCACAGGGCTGCCCGAAGCCGGTAGCGTTCAGGCAGCCCGGCTCTTAAACAGAGCCGCCATTTTCCCGGACATGTTCGGCTTTTTGGCAATTCCCCCCGGACGGGGGTTTGACTGCCGAAAAGCCGGACATGTCCGGGAAAAAGAGGACGTATGGTAACCCTACTTTATACTGACCGAAGTGAACTTTTTCCAGGCAGCTCTAGGGTGCACCACTGCTTCTCAACCACAAGCTGGCTGTAAACCAGAGGCAGCCAACAGTGTGTGTTCGTTTGAATTATACATTTTGGTCTGGTGTCACTTTTAACTTTGGGTTTTGGTTGAACAAGTAAAAGGCCTTTGAAACAGACACACAGCTGCCTATGGCTCACTTCCATTCCCTTCCTGCTGATGCCCTTTTTTTTAGAGAGAGCTCATCCTGCTCTCTGCCTGTTGTCTGTATACAATGTAGCTCCCTGAATGGGAGGCAGGATTTGGGGAGCCCAGAGTCCAGCTCTTGAAGGACTATCTGTGCACTCGTCTGCAGAGATATTTGGAAGGCATGTTGGGGCTGGCAGTAAGAAGACTGCACAGATCCACAGACCGTGGCCTTCCGTGAAGCCGGCTGTAGAGACTACGACATCCCTAAGAGCCCACTTGCAAAAAGGATTCAATCTTCACCTTTTGCTTTAGAAAACTTTAACCTAGTGGCTCCCAGCTAAGAGGCTGATGGTTTGAGCTGTTTCCTGCTGAATTGCCTGAGGCTTTGTGCCTGTGGTTGCTACATACCACTTTGAAGACGGTTGTTTTCTTATTTAGTCAAGAGTGGAAGTTGGATAAAATCAACTTTAGACCCCGTCTCTTATGTGGTATTTATTGAAATCTTATTATCAGGCTTTAACTTTTTGTCTCATTTATTCTGTTGCCCAACTTAATCATTTCCACTGATGTAATAATCATTTTTTTTTAAATATAAGATCTCCTTTTCAAAGAGGTTGTCCTTGATTCTTGGAGAGAAGCTTATTTTTCCATTGAAGAAATGTACAGCAATGATGGACTCTGCATGGAGAAACAAAAGCATGTACTGAAGTACTTTGCTAAATTGGTGCTTTAGGCCTCAACAATACAGTTAGATCCACTGGCGGACCCTTATGCCTGCAGAAAGCCCATGCTGTTTAATGTAGGCAAGGGTCCACCTACTCTTGGATCTAGTTGTATGGATTGGGGCCTATATGGAGATCTAGTTTCAGGACTAGGGTCTTACCGTTTTCAATGTAAACTGTTTTGAATTTTTGAACACTGGAAAAAATTATGCCGCCTGCTAAATTTGGTTTATTTAATTTTCTCTAGAAATACTGCAGATCCATCGAACAGTCAGAGTATGGCTATGAACAATGGCAATAATGATTTTGTGGTCCTGAGTAATGGCAGCATCCTCCCCAGTGCTACCAGTCCCAGCATCCTTTCAGCTACTGATGGAGGCATTGCAGCCCAACATCTCCCCTCCAAGGAAGCACCAAGAGCAAAAGTGAGTCTAAATGGATGCCTGCA
>NW_027057810.1:0-3000 GCF_011386835.1 Chrysemys picta bellii
ACTTAATGGTACAATCAAACCATCCTTTCTGCCTTTAGACAACCAAAGAACTCAACAGATGTTGACACAATGCTGCCACCCTTGCTCATACCATCATCCTTTAAGTAGCCATAATAAACAGCAAGAATGTCATTCACTGGCTGGGAGCACAGCACCATCTCCTATGACTTCCTGCTGCCTGCAGCCACATACTGAATATTCAACATCTATCTGCCAAAAACATACACCTATGTATCAGACCACCTGCTGCCTTCAACACTCCCCATCATTCTGCCTTCATCATCAATGGCCTGACCATTTTCAACATCAGTCTGTTCAACAACATGTAACCAGTGTAAGGTGAGTGGAATGAATTTTCAATGGTGTTCAATATGCAACTAATTCTACATGTATTCCATTTTACTTTTTACAAAAATAAGAAAAGGTCAAAAAGAAGAGTGAGTTAAATCTTTTATACATATTGTTTTGCAGACAGTAATAAAATCTGAGGCAGACCCCACTTAAATGCATGCAAACTGTGAGGATGATATACTTTATCTTAATAATGTCACTATTTGAATTTGAGGGTTTACTGTTCAGGGGAACTAATTCATGTCAAGAACATGTATGTAGTGTAGGAAAGCTTCCCTTTTTTCTTCCCACAAAGACATATCCTCCTAGGAGTTGTTTGGGTCATGTGGAAGTCATGCAGTTCTTCCTGTTAATTAGCTGTCACTTACAGCTTTCAAAACTCCATGATAAAAGCTACTTCTCATTGCTAGGTTTCAGAGTAGCAGCCATGTTAGTCTGTATCCACAAAAAGAACAGGAGTACTTGTGGCACCTTAGAGGCCCACTTCTTCGGATGCATATAGAATGGAACATATATTGAGGAGATATATATCTAAATATAAATTTGTTAGTCTCTAAGGTGCCACTCCTGTTCTTTCCTCATTGCTAGTCAGCTCTTCGGCTTCTAGGAGAGCAAATAGTGATAGTTTTAGCTGAATTGTGAGAATTATGCAACCAGTTGAGAAGATCACAGATAGCAAATGGGCTGGAATCTTTCATTCAGTATTTCTGTTATTATCTGATCTTTTGGATCCCAAAGTGAGACTCATTCATCTACCAGACAGTTAGGGGTTGTCTACACTACCAAGTTTTGCTGACAAAACTTATGTCGACACCCAAAAGTCGACAAAACAAAAATCGCCGAAGGGTGTTCACACTTGCTCCCTCTGTCGACAGATCATGTCCACATTGAGGACACCGTCATTGACAGGGTGAGCAATGCACCGTGGGTATGTATCCCACAGTGCAGTGTTGTGGGAAGGAAGAGCTGATCGCTGCGCATTTTGGGATTCTCTCCGAGTTCTCCCACAGCCCCCTCAGCTGCCGAGAGTAGCATCATGAGTAGCTCTGTGAGCTCTCCGTGCTGAGCAATGGCAAAGCAGCACAGCAGTCTGCCCCCCTCCCCCTGCAGCAGCCGTCTGCCTGCTGCTGTGTTCCTAGTGCGGGGCAGAACAGGCATTCCAATGATTTGCTCTTTGTTCCCCAAACGGAGCAGCACACAGATACTTTCCTGGAGTTTTGAAAGGGGAAGGGCGCATGCCTGCAGGGCAGAAAAGATCAAAACACTGAGCAGAGCAATCAGGGCAGGCATTGTGGGATACTGGTGGAAGCCAGTTCTGTCCACAAAACAAACAGCAGTGTCTACACTGGCTCTTAGTCGACAATAAAGGGAGGGGAAAAGACAAAAGTCTCTCATAGGCAGGGCCGACTTTAGGCCGATTGGCCCGATTCCCCGGAATTGAGCCCCGCGCCTAAGAGGGCCCCGCACTCACCGCAGCGGCGGTCGTCTTCGGGGGCCCCGCTCTCCCAGCTGGAGCTCCGGCCGGAGCGCGGCCACCCCCATGACCCCGGCCGGAGCGCCGGCCGGGCCCCAGGCAGACCCACGGCGCCGCGACCCCAGCCGGAGCGCTGACCAGAGTGCGGCAAGTCGCGCAGCCCCCCCAGCCGGCAATCCGAAGTGCCGCCCCAGGAATCGGGCCCCGCACTTGCTAAAGCCAGCCCTGCTCATAGGGGTGGAAGTTTTTTGTCACCAAAACTGGGCAGTTTTTTGGAACAAAAGTCCCATTGTAGTGTGTATGCTCTTACTGTTTTGTCGCCAAAAGGCAGTTTTTGGCAACAAAACTTGCCAGTGTAGACAAGCCCTAAGCCTCCCAATTCAATCAATTCGAGGTTTGTTACACTTTATCTAGATCAGTGGTTCCCAAACTGGGGTTTGTGAACCCCTGGGGGTTTGCAAAATGTTACAGAGGGTTCTCAGGGGAAAAAATTCCCTTATGGCAGAAAGAGCTGTCTCTAGGGACCCCGGGCAGCCTGGGGCCAGCAGCCCGGAGCCCCTGGACTTCCAAGAGCTAAGCAGATCAAAGCAAGCATATTTATCACACTGAGGAGATTTAAACTTCAAGAGTCCTTATAAGAAATGGAAAGGGAGGTGGATATTTTTTGCTGTTTTTAAAATTAAATAGGCAGCTAGTATTGTTTTTAAAATTATTACGAAGAACAGGTTTAAGTTTTGTTGTAACGTGCATTGTTTGCCTGGGCTGCTCAAGACCTGAATGCTTGTGTAGGAGGAACTCTTTGAGTTGGTTTCTTAAATACCTTCATTCTTTCACATCTGATACTCCTTGATGAAACATAGAAGCCTTGTCTTATAACAGGCTTATTCAAAGTGACACAAGCTATGAAAGTGAGATCTTGCCGTTTTCATAATGTAATAAAAATACTGTAATGATAAATAATAAGTAATAATAAATAGTGTGCAATAAACATGTCATAAAACAAATTTTATATTTCCAAGATCACTGCTTTTATAATTGATACTTGGGTAAAGGAGAAAATCCCTGGAAATAGTCATTTTTAGGAGGGGGTTTGCGAGACTTGACGTTTTAGTAAAAGGGGTTCACAGGTTATTAAAGTTTGGGAACCACTGATGTAGATAGTGGCTATTAAAATT
>NW_027057811.1:0-3000 GCF_011386835.1 Chrysemys picta bellii
TAGAGTCTTAGTGTTTGGTGGATTTCCTGCTTCCAAAATGTTCTAGATTAAGAGCCTGAAAGCATCTGTTTATCCATCGACCAAGTTACAGCATGGGTAGTATCGACCCCTAACGTTTTCCCTTCCTACTCCCCTCTCCACAATGCATTTCGGCCTGGAGTTGGAAGGACTGCTTCTTGGGGCTTACGTGGTAGGGTATTCTCTACACTCCATTCATTCTCCCCAAGCTCAATTTCTTTAGGGTGCCTGTTGTGGAAAATTTTGTGATAAAGGCCTATTGAGTGGGAACTGGATTGGGACAACCAATTTACATCACATAAACTGAGGATCTATCAGATAGCAGTAATCTTTGGTCATCACTAAACTGGGGAGATTTCAAACCGGCAGCCTAAAGCTGAAAGTCTCAGTACTTAATTCCTAGGGATATGATGATTCCCTATATTGGAAGTGATTTACATATGTATCTGACGGTCTTGTTAGACGTGTATTTGTATAAACTTGGCTGAAAAGAAAGGATATTTAGATGAATGCCAGTATAAAGCAGCAACCATTTTAAATATGTTGGATCCTTTCCATCCATTCCCTTTTCTCCCACCATACCTCTTAACTCTTTCCACTAATCCACAAATATGACAAACACACACATTTACACAGAAGTACATATGTACATTCTTCAGTACCTTTGTAGTTTTGTTTTCCTTCTCCCGTTCCAATCCCTTAGGATAAGGCAGTTTGAGTTACTCAGTTTGTGCTTTTGTTTATATTTATATTAAAAAAGTGAAAAAATAAGTGGCTACTGCTCCATCAGTGTTTCCTCCAATATACAAGGAAATAATTTAATTAAATACAAATTGTAAAAACTTCCCCCCAGCTTCTAAAAGTATAGATAGTACAAAGGTACATGCTTGACTTGTAATTATTCTTACCCCCTTGCCATGGGATGATACAGTCTTCTGTCAGGCTTTGAATAGTCCCTTTGTACAGCTGCCGCATAAGTGGTAGCTTAAATGATGAGAGATGGTTGGGTAAGCACACCTTCCTTAGTGGGACGTGGACTAAAGGGATCCTTGCCATCAGGATTGTTGCATCCTGATATGAGGAAAATTAAATTCACATAAAACACAGTAAATACACCTCTACCCCGATATAAGGTGACCCGATATAACATGAATTCGGATATAACGTGGTAAAGCAGTGCTCCGGGGGGGCGGGGCTGCACACTCTGGTGGATCAAAGCAAGTTCGATATAACGCAGTTTCACCTATAACGCAGTAAGATTTTTTTGGCTCCCGAGGACAGCGTTATATCGAGGTAGAGGTGTACTAAGCAGTTGAAGCAAGTCAAAACTTTATCTGTAGTTTAACTTCTAAGGTTTAAATACTGGAAACATGTGTAACTATTCACCTGAGTAAAATTACCTTTGTATAAGTGTTTGCAGGATTGGTGGCTAAGGGACCTACCATTCCCACCACTCCAGCCTTTTCTTTCAGTCCCGTCCATCCATCTAATCACATCCTGGATAAAGCACCAAACCACTCCACTTCATGTTTTAGTATGTTGTTTGCTTATTTATACAGTTTAACACCATGCTGTGCTTAAAGTTTCAGTCAACTACATAGTATATGCAATGGATAAAGCCTAAATGGAGCCTGAATCCACCAAAACCTTGGACTTTTCTGCCTAAGACCAGGAGTGAAATCCTGATCCCATTGAAGTTCATGGCAAAACCCACCCATTAATTTCAGTGGGGCTAGCATTTCATCTCAGGTGATTGTACAGGAGTAGAGTGTACTTAGTAGCAGCCTTTGTGGTGCCTTTGAAACCATGTTTGTGACTGCAATGCCCCTTTTGAAATAAAGGGCTTGGATCTGCTTAATCTACCTATTTTATACCATGAACAATTGAAATGAAAGGATACATAAAAAGATCGTTGACCTGCTTCTTGTCATACCAAACATCCCTAGTAGCATTACCCTCTCCTGGTTTATTTTTTTCAGAGACCCTCAGTTTCTACTCTGTTCTTGACCCAAAGGAATTGGATAAGCAGCCAAGAGTACTTTGTGGCATATAACATGTCTGTGAAAATGAACAATCCATCATTCCCCACCCACCAGAAATGGAATGCCTTTGCTTTTTGAATCTGGCACCTTTTCCATTTAACAGATAACTAATATATGTGGATCTTGATTGGATTCACAGCCTAAGTTCCCTCTAAGCTGCGCGGCTGCCCCGGACCTGCCGCGGGAGAGGTGCCCCGGCCCTGGCCCCAACCCATCCCGCCCCGGAGCTGCCATGGCGGTGAGAAGCGCCTCTCCCCCCCCAAAACCAGGTGCTGCTGCGGGGAGAGAGAGCTGGGGGGAGTCCTCTCTCCCCACCGTAGACCCAGGGCAGCCTGCACCCCAAACCCCTTGTCCCCGGCCCCATCCTAGAGCCCACATCTCCAGCCGGAGCTCTCACCCCCCCTTAACCCCAGCCCGGAGCTGCCTCCCGTACCCTGAACCCCTTATTTCTGGCCCCACCCTGGAACCCGCACCCCCAGATGGAGCCCTCACCCCTGGCCCCACCCCAAAGCCCACACCCCCAGCCAGAGCCCTCACCCCCTGTACCCCAATTCTCTGCCCCAGTCCTGAGCCCCCTCCCACACTCCGAACCCCTCGGCCCCATCCCCGCCACATGAATTTTGTCACACGTCACCTCCATAGTGGTGCACATAACACAATTCATTCTGTACATGCGTGGGGAAAAATTAGAGGGAACGCTTTGCTTACTCTGTATTTTATATTGGCATTGAAGTTGCAATAAGCATATTTTACCCAAGAAAAATACCATGAGTAAACTCTAGTAGAATGATAGGAATTATTTAAAAAAAAAAAAAAAAAAAAAGTAAAGAGAGACAATACTGTGCAAGTATTTTAAATATCTCATATGGAACAACAGTCTATCTTGGCCATTTTAGCCTCTGATTAACTTTTTTACTCTTACCTCTCCCCTGTAATCCAC
>NW_027057812.1:0-3000 GCF_011386835.1 Chrysemys picta bellii
TCAACCACAAGCTGGCTGTAAACCAGAGGCAGCCAACAGTGTGTGTTCGTTTGAATTATACATTTTGGTCTGGTGTCACTTTTAACTTCGGGTTTTGGTTGAACAAGTAAAAGGCCTTTGAAACAGACACACAGCCGCCTATGGCTCACTTCCATTCCCTTCCTGCTGATGCCCTTTTTTTTAGAGAGAGCTCATCCTGCTCTCTGCCTGTTGTCTGTATACAATGTAGCTCCCTGAATGGGAGGCAGGATTTGGGGAGCTCAGAGTCCAGCTCTTGAAGGACTATCTGTGCACTCATCTGCAGGGATATTTGGAAGGCATGTTGGGGCTGGCAGTAAGAAGACTGCACAGATCCACAGACCGTGGCCTTCCGTGAAGCCGGCTGTAGAGACTACGACATCCCTAAGAGCCCACTTGCAAAAAGGATTCAATCTTCACCTTTTGCTTTAGAAAACTTTAACCTAGTGGCTCCCAGCTAAGAGGCTGGTTTGAGCTGTTTCCTGCTGAATTGCCTGAGGCTTTGTGCCTGTGGTTGCTACATACCACTTTGAAGACGGTTGTTTTCTTATTTAGTCAAGAGTGGAAGTTGGATAAAATCAACTTTAGACCCCGTCTCTTATGTGGTATTTATTGAAATCTTATTATCAGGCTTTAACTTTTTGTCTCATTTATTCTGTTGCCCAACTTAATCATTTCCACTGATGTAATAATCAGGTTTCTTAAAAATATAAGATCTCCTTTTCAAAGAGGTTGTCCTTGATTCTTGGAGAGAAGCTTATTTTTCCATTGAAGAAATGTACAGCAATGATGGACTCTGCATGGAGAAACAAAAGCATGTACTGAAGTACTTTGCTAAATTGGTGCTTTAGGCCTCAACAATACAGTTAGATCCACTGGCGGACCCTTATGCCTGCAGAAAGCCCATGCTGTTTAATGTAGGCAAGGGTCCACCTACTCTTGGATCTAGTTGTATGGATTGGGGCCTATATGGAGATCTAGTTTCAGGACTAGGGTCTTATCGTTTTCAATGTAAACTGTTTTGAATTTTTGAACACTGGAAAAAATTATGCCGCCTGCTAAATTTGGTTTATTTAATTTTCTCTAGAAATACTGCAGATCCATCGAACAGTCAGAGTATGGCTATGAACAATGGCAATAATGATTTTGTGGTCCTGAGTAATGGCAGCATCCTCCCCAGTGCTACCAGTCCCAGCATCCTTTCAGCTACTGATGGAGGCATTGCAGCCCAACATCTCCCCTCCAAGGAAGCACCAAGAGCAAAAGTGAGTCTAAATGGATGCCTGCAACTTAATGGTACAATCAAACCATCCTTTCTGCCTTTAGACAACCAAAGAACTCAACAGATGTTGACACAATGCTGCCACCCTTGCCCATACCATCATCCTTTAAGTAGCCATAATAAACAGCAAGAATGTCATTCACTGGCTGGGAGCACAGCACCATCTCCTATGACTTCCTGCTGCCTGCAGCCACATACTGAATATTCAACATCTATCTGCCAAAAACATACACCTATGTATCAGACCACCTGCTGCCTTCAACACTCCCCATCATTCTGCCTTCATCATCAATGGCCTGACCATTTTCAACATCAGTCTGTTCAACAACATGTAACCAGTGTAAGGTGAGTGGAATGAATTTTCAACGGTGTTCAATATGCAACTAATTCTACATGTATTCCATTTTACTTTTTACAAAAATAAGAAAAGGTCAAAAAGAAGAGTGAGTTAAATCTTTTATACATATTGTTTTGCAGACAGTAATAAAATCTGAGGCAGACCCCACTTAATGCATGCAAACTGTGAGGATGATATACTTTATCTTAATAATGTCACTATTTGAATTTGAGGGTTTACTGTTCAGGGGAACTAATTCATGTCAAGAACATGTATGTAGTGTAGGAAAGCTTCCCTTTTTTCTTCCCACAAAGACATCTCCTCCTAGGAGTTGTTTGGGTCATGTGGAAGTCATGCAGTTCTTCCTGTTAATTAGCTGTCACTTACAGCTTTCAAAACTCCATGATAAAAGCTACTTCTCATTGCTAGGTTTCAGAGTAGCAGCCATGTTAGTCTGTATCCACAAAAAGAACAGGAGTACTTGTGGCACCTTAGAGGCCCACTTCTTCGGATGCATATAGAATGGAACATATATTGAGGAGATATATATCTAAATATAAATTTGTTAGTCTCTAAGGTGCCACTCCTGTTCTTTCCTCATTGCTAGTCAGCTCTTCGGCTTCTAGGAGAGCAAATAGTGATAGTTTTAGCTGAATTGTGAGAATTATGCAACCAGTTGAGAAGATCACAGATAGCAAATGGGCTGGAATCTTTCATTCAGTATTTCCGTTATTATCTGATCTTTTGGATCCCAAAGTGAGACTCATTCATCTACCAGACAGTTAGGGGTTGTCTACACTACCAAGTTTTGCTGACAAAACTTACGTCGACACCCAAAAGTCGACAAAACAAAAATCGCCGAAGGGTGTTCACACTTGCTCCCTCTGTCGACAGATCATGTCCACATTGAGGACACCGTCATTGACAGGGTGAGCAATGCACCGTGGGTATGTATCCCACAGTGCAGTGTTGTGGGAAGGAAGAGCTGATCGCTGCGCATTTTGGGATTCTCTCCGAGTTCTCCCACAGCCCCCTCAGCTGCCGAGAGTAGCATCATGAGTAGCTCTGTGAGCTCTCCGTGCTGAGCAATGGCAAAGCAGCACAGCAGTCTGTCCCCCTCCCCCTGCAGCAGCCGTCTGCCTGCTGCTGTGTTCCTAGTGTGGGGCAGAACAGGCATTCCAATGATTTGCTCTTTGTTCCCCAAACGAGCAGCACACAGATACTTTCCTGGAGTTTTGAAAGGGGAGGGGCGCATGCCTGCAGGGCAGAAAAGATCAAAACACTGAGCAGAGCAATCAGGGCAGGCATTGTGGGATACTGGTGGAAGCCAGTTCTATCCACAAAACAAACAGCAGTGTCTACA
>NW_027057813.1:0-3000 GCF_011386835.1 Chrysemys picta bellii
TCCATCAAACACCTTGATCATTTTTATATATTCTGGATTTTGAAGACAGGAAAATGGACAAATAGGGCACCAAAATTCTTTATCTAGCCATTGATACTGTTACCTGTCAACCATGAGTTTCAGAGTACAAGCCATCAGACCTCAGTGAAGATGGGCTGTAGAAACAGAGTTACAATTGTGAAGCATAGAGCGATTTGACTAGCAGTATGTTCTTTCTGCAAAACTGAATTCTGGCAATGCTATACAATTTCATGGTTTGGGAATAAAGGCAGTTTTAGAACACATACGTAATTATATTCTGAAATACTAAGAAAATGTATTGCTAGGTGAAAAATTGAAAATTGTCAATATTGCCATTTTATAGTGTTACCCATAAAAGCTAATATTGCATATTTGACATTGTTTGCTTTCACAAATTAACCACTTAATTTTTTTTATTACTATAGATAAGAGTTTGTCTCAGAAAATAGAACTGGAAGCACAAGAAGCCGAGCTTCAGCATTTAAAAAACAACAATAAATTGCTCCAGGATTCAGTCCAGGAGCTACAGCTTGAAAATGGAACCCTTAAGAAGGCTTTAGAAGAAGAAAAAGTAGACTTACTAGAAACAAACATAAGTTTTTCATATAGTTTAATAAGGCATTTTATACTTAAGCTTTTAAGAGCCAAAATATTTATTTGTGTCCTTTATAATATCTAGTCTCTATTCTAATATAACATTTGCTATAACTTCTCCATTAGTAGCATGGAAATCTCATTAAATCTGTTACCTTATAAACTTCTGGCTATCAAAGATACAGGAGGTCTTTAGCGGGACACCTGAAAACATGATAAAATGTGCACGTTTTGTCTGTTCTGTGGCCCAGCTTTTCTCCTCATTTGGAACAAAGAGGTGATTCCTCTCACCCGTAGAACTGGGAGGTGGACCAGTGTTGTTGCTGAAGGCTCCAGGACTAAGCTCCATCCTTCACCTCAGGCCACCAGAAATTGTGTCCACCAGCAGAACAAGTTGGCGGTTCAGTTTCTCCCAACAACTTTGTTTTATCATGAATTTTTGTTCATTTTTCTGTTCATTGATTTCATTTCAACTTCTTGCTCCTCTTTCTCTCTCCTCAAGTAAGTTCTCTGGATCCGCAAACACAGCACTTCTCAATAACTCCCTTTGACCACTAGTGCTGTGGTAGAAAAGCCCAGCAAAATCAAGCTAAGTCCAAGTAGTTCAGTGGGCAGCTTTTTAGGGGTCTTAGAGGGTAACCTACGTCTTGCTGCTAGAAGCCACCAACCCTTGCTGTGTGAGGGGATGGGGCTTTGTTGGGCCAGCGCACTAGTGCCCTGCATGCGCACATAAACACACCCATTTGAAGCCCTGACTCCATTGTGAGAAGGAGCATGAGGATTCTCAAGGAGATGAGAACTCCACATAGTCTGCTCAGGAATAACACTTGGAAACTCCATATGCTCTGGGTCCCAAAAAGACAAATGGAATTGTCCCCTTTGTAAGGAAGTAATATGTATAATTAATGAGCAGGAAGTATAAACATCAGGCTTTAAATCTTTTCTCTTGCCTTCCCATCCTTAGGATGTGTTTGCTGGGGTTTTCTCCTATATGCGGGTCTCCTGGAGTGCTCTGTATCAGACTCACTGCCCCCTCCCACCCTGGAGTATATCTGGGTGTGCAGAGACATGTGTTACTTCTGTGAAGCCCTGTCTCAGGTGGCAGGGTAATGTAAATTGTTCATCTCTGCTTTTCAACCTGGGATCCTCTTTCAACCAGGGAAGGGGGCCCAAATTTGAGGTCACAATGGAGTGGGAATTGTCCCTGTCCGTTTATCAGGTCAAGGACCCAGGCTTTACCAGGGAAAGGAGTTTGGAGTCTCCTCCCCCTCTCCATAGGCTTGCTCAGCATTGAAGGATTAAAGAGCACTTTAGACAGTGTGTGCCCAGAACAGAGGCACATAAGAATTCCATTCCTTATGTAGCTGCACCATCAGGGGATTACAGAGGCATCAAGGAGAAATCCCTTCCCATGTTCAAAATGGCTCCTGCTTTACTGAGTAAAAACCCCCAAGTGGTACTAATTCTCTTCGGAAGGGTGTAGACAGACACCCTTTCAGGCACCTGGGGCCATCTAGCAAGCTATTCCAACAATCAGCATTTGTCTCAGTACCCCTACTTAGTTGAGAAATGCCCAGAGCAGGGTGATTAGCGTGCTACCTCACTTCTGTAAACAATCGGGGGAAGTACCCCATGTACACAACCACACAAAAAAGAAATCCCAAACCCACATGACTCTCTCAGCACTGGAAGCCAGTGTCTTGAAAAAAACCTCAATAATAATAATAAACTATCTAGTTTCTCATGCTTTCCTCCTTTGAGATCATCATTTCCGGTTAAAACTAGATGTTAAACTAAAATGTAAGGAAAATTTGAAAGTTTGGGGAACCTAAGTGCAGCAGTAGTCCTACCAGAGAGAGACATCGCCATGCCTCCACTTATGGTGCAAAGGAAACAATACCTTACTTGCCAGGGTCTGTACTTCAAAATTAGACCGTGTTTAAACATGTCTTTTCACTCTGCCCCTAAGATTAACCATAACTGACTGATGTGATATTAAACATAACAATGCAGTGTCTACACTGCATGTTGTAACATCATGTTAATGAACACATTAATTAATACCTTGTGAAACTTCCCACTGTAGACGTGCCCCAATTGTCTTTAAACTGCTTCTATTACCTCATTATGTCACACGCAACTTGTGAGAGCATATCAGTTCTGATGTATGCAGAATTTCCATCTAAATTATTAATTAAGTGATTCTTCTTATGACAGCACTATTTTTGCTAATAATTTAGATAGGCGTTTTTAGTTTTTAAACCTGTCCATCTAGGTGAATTTCTTCTTATCAATTCCCTCTGCATTTTCTAGCCTGCAGTCTTTTTCTACTTCCATTTGTGGTGAATGACGGACTGTAGTTCTGTGCTCTCGCTTCAGAAATAA
>NW_027057814.1:0-3000 GCF_011386835.1 Chrysemys picta bellii
TATTTGAAGACCTTTTTGTTTTGTTTTTTAAAATTATCCAAATAATCTTCTCATGCCTTCTTTCAAATCTTAAAACAAAATTATAGTTAAAAAGAGAGGCAGATTAGCTGTTGCTGGCACCTTAGACTCTCATTGGCTTTCAGCCACCCCCTCTCAATCGCTGCTCCAGTGTATGTAACTATGACCTATTTACGGTGTGTGTACAGAACAAAATCATCTGTAAGAAAAACTTTGTCTTTAATACCTTTCTTCACTGTTTAAGCTAATGCTTCCACCACAGTGCACATTCTAATTGTCTTCAGGATTGCTGCTACTAAGAAGGGTGAGTTCCTCAATTGGCTCAGTGGAAAATAACTTACGCCTGGGATTTTGTCATACTTTAATTTTTTAAAACTGAAGTTTTGGAAAGCATGTTGATTGTGCTAGATATTCCTAGTCTAACCGTATGGTTTGTGCTGCTATTATGCATTATCTCAAATATCTACAGAGACTTCTAGGTGGCAAACTAAATGTTTTGATTTCTTTAAATAACCTTTAAAAAGAATCTCTTCAAAATATTTATAAGCTTGGTTTTCAATGGCTAGTGGTTGATGTGAGGGGAGGGCAGAAACTGTAACCACCACGTTGATTACTGCTAAATGCTGGCTGCCGTGCAGCCCTGTCTCTCTCACTAACTGTTAAAAAGGTGTCAGCAAACTGCAGTGGACGCTTTTGATGGTTACTTTTAGTTTACATTGAAGTCTGTTTTTATAAATAGTACTTTTTCAGTTAGTCTTTATACTGACCGAAGTGAACTTTTTCCAGGCAGCTCTAGGGTGCACCACTGCTTCTCAACCACAAGCTGGCTGTAAACCAGAGGCAGCCAACAGTGTGTGTTCGTTTGAATTATACATTTTGGTCTGGTGTCACTTTTAACTTTGGGTTTTGGTTGAACAAGTAAAAGGCCTTTGAAACAGACACACAGCCGCCTATGGCTCACTTCCATTCCCTTCCTGCTGATGCCCTTTTTTTTAGAGAGAGCTCATCCTGCTCTCTGCCTGTTGTCTGTATACAATGTAGCTCCCTGAATGGGAGGCAGGATTTGGGGAGCCCAGAGTCCAGCTCTTGAAGGACTATCTGTGCACTCATTTGCAGGGATATTTGGAAGGCATGTTGGGGCTGGCAGTAAGAAGACTGCACAGATCCACAGACCGTGGCCTTCCGTGAAGCCGGCTGTAGAGACTACGACATCCCTAAGAGCCCACTTGCAAAAAGGATTCAATCTTCACCTTTTGCTTTAGAAAACTTTAACCTAGTGGCTCCCAGCTAAGAGGCTGATGGTTTGAGCTGTTTCCTGCTGAATTGCCTGAGGCTTTGTGCCTGTGGTTGCTACATACCACTTTGAAGACGGTTGTTTTCTTATTTAGTCAAGAGTGGAAGTTGGATAAAATCAACTTTAGACCCCGTCTCTTATGTGGTATTTATTGAAATCTTATTATCAGGCTTTAACTTTTTGTCTCATTTATTCTGTTGCCCAACTTAATCATTTCCACTGATGTAATAATCAGGTTTTTTTAAAATATAAGATCTCCTTTTCAAAGAGGTTGTCCTTGATTCTTGGAGAGAAGCTTATTTTTCCATTGAAGAAATGTACAGCAATGATGGACTCTGCATGGAGAAACAAAAGCATGTACTGAAGTACTTTGCTAAATTGGTGCTTTAGGCCTCAACAATACAGTTAGATCCACTGGCGGACCCTTATGCCTGCAGAAAGCCCATGCTGTTTAATGTAGGCAAGGGTCCACCTACTCTTGGATCTAGTTGTATGGATTGGGGCCTATATGGAGATCTAGTTTCAGGACTAGGGTCTTACCGTTTTCAATGTAAACTGTTTTGAATTTTTGAACACTGGAAAAAATTATGCCGCCTGCTAAATTTGGTTTCTTTAATTTTCTCTAGAAATACTGCAGATCCATCGAACAGTCAGAGTATGGCTATGAACAATGGCAATAATGATTTTGTGGTCCTGAGTAATGGCAGCATCCTCCCCAGTGCTACCAGTCCCAGCATCCTTTCAGCTACTGATGGAGGCATTGCAGCCCAACATCTCCCCTCCAAGGAAGCACCAAGAGCAAAAGTGAGTCTAAATGGATGCCTGCAACTTAATGGTACAATCAAACCATCCTTTCTGCCTTTAGACAACCAAAGAACTCAACAGATGTTGACACAATGCTGCCACCCTTGCCCATACCATCATCCTTTAAGTAGCCATAATAAACAGCAAGAATGTCATTCACTGGCTGGGAGCACAGCACCATCTCCTATGACTTCTTGCTGCCTGCAGCCACATACTGAATATTCAACATCTATCTGCCAAAAACATACACCTATGTATCAGACCACCTGCTGCCTTCAACACTCCCCATCATTCTGCCTTCATCATCAATGGCCTGACCATTTTCAACATCAGTCTGTTCAACAACATGTAACCAGTGTAAGGTGAGTGGAATGAATTTTCAATGGTGTTCAATATGCAACTAATTCTACATGTATTCCATTTTACTTTTTACAAAAATAAGAAAAGGTCAAAAAGAAGAGTGAGTTAAATCTTTTATACATATTGTTTTGCAGACAATAATAAAATCTGAGGCAGACCCCACTTAAATGCATGCAAACTGTGAGGATGATATACTTTATCTTAATAATGTCACTATTTGAATTTGAGGGTTTACTGTTCAGGGGAACTAATTCATGTCAAGAACATGTATGTAGTGTAGGAAAGCTTCCCTTTTTTCTTCCCACAAAGACATATCCTCCTAGGAGTTGTTTGGGTCATGTGGAAGTCATGCAGTTCTTCCTGTTAATTAGCTGTCACTTACAGCTTTCAAAACTCCATGATAAAAGCTACTTCTCATTGCTAGGTTTCAGAGTAGCAGCCATGTTAGTCTGTATCCACAAAAAGAACAGGAGTACTTGTGGCACCTTAGAGGCCCACTTCTTCGGATGCATATAGAATGGAAC
>NW_027057815.1:0-3000 GCF_011386835.1 Chrysemys picta bellii
TTGTTAAAAGGTAAAACAACCAATTCCTAACTTGTAACCAATTCTGATTTAGATGCCTCATTACTTGTAGTAATTTAAAATCGATCTTTCTGTTGTCAGTACATTTGTTTTGTTGTTTTATCTAAGCCAGTGTGTTTAGACTGAAGTATTTGGGAAGCTACCTAATCAAAATGTTTAGGATTTCTTCACAAAAAAACCCAGCAGTTCTCTTCTCCTTATGATTTGCTGGGGACAAGAGGGTTTAATATACTCGCTTTTCACGACTGCTGAGCTGGGGAATTCGGAGAAGTAAGTTTCTCACTTCAATTGGACATGATTGGCAGTCTGTGCATAGGGGGCCCAAAACTGAAACTGCAAGTCAGGATGGAGGTGTACTGCTAGAACAGCCTGGGGAAGCTTACACAGCAGCTGGCTGGTGCCTTGTATGAAAAGCATTATTTTCAGTTACTAAAGTCACATGAAAATAGAAAGGCTACTGAATTGACTAGAATGAGGTTATGTCCTTAGCATGGCTGTGAGAGTCTCTAAATGTAAACGTGGCTTTGGGTCGAGCTCCTTTGTATTTGGGTAAGCTGAATTTTGGAAGGCAGCACTCTGAGACTGACTCTGCATAAACATCTGACAAGTCATTATGCCTGTTTATCCTTTGCTACCACTGAGATTGATACCAGTACTCTCCTGTCTCTGAGGGTGGAGAGAGGCTCAACTTGTCAGAAGCTTTGAGCTCTAAAATGAAAGATGCTTCAACTATCAAATTTCATTGGGCATTTCCTTCCTTTTTGTTTTCGAGCACATATGCTCTACTGTGAGTGGAAATGATTTGATTACAGCCTGCCTAGGAACTAATAGACCATTTTCTGTCACCGCAGTTATAGCAGTTGCATCTAGTATAGTCTATGAATTTTGCTGGGAAAGCTATTCTCCTGTCCTCTATCCAAGCTGGGCCTATAGCTGGGTTACTCTTAGCAAGCAGAGGGAGTTGACAAAATTCTTATTTTGTCTTCAGGACACTGGAGAGATTTCTACAAACTCACCAATTCAGCTTTGATTATTCTTCCCCCCAGTGTAGCCAGTATTGTACAACAGTTCCCTGTCAAACATCTTACTTACACTGCTGCATGCTGAAAAGTACATCATTTGGTACTCCTATTCATTCTTTTCTCCCCAAAAAATTATTTGAAAGCCGTGTTAACATCTGATTTTTGGCAGTACATCATTGCTTTAAAATATGCTTTCTATGCTAATTTCTCTCTATACTCAATTGGCTTCAGAAAAGCAAACTGGAATAAGGTTTCAATCAATTTAGATACACCTCTACCCCGATATAACACGACCTGATATAACACTAATTCGGCTATAACACGGTAAAGCAGTGCTCGGGGGGGGGGGGGCTGCACACTCCAGCAGCTCAAAGGAAGTTTGATATAACGAGGTTTCACCTATAGCGCAGTAAGATTTTTTGGCTCCCAAGGACAGCGTTTTATCGGGGTAGAGGTATACTATTTTTGCCCTCACCATCTCATTCATTTATATCTTTATATCTTATATCTGTAGAGCTTCCATTTGTAGCAAAGTCCCTCCAGAGGTAAGAAGCAGGTTTGAAGACAAGATGGAGACGAGGCACCAACCTTATATAGTCTCTTCCAGGTGTAAGAACACCTCTTTGTTCTTACTGTGGAAAATTACAGCAAAATGGAGTCTGGAGTCACATGGGCAAGTTCCTGCATATTTTGCTGAGTTACAAGGCGTATTTGCCTTCTCTCCATGGGTCAATTGTATAGCTGATGGTCCTTAATGGGCCATCAAGCAGGCTAGGCAGAGCTAACACCAACTTGTCTGGGACGTCACCCAGAAGCATAGCATAAGTTTGAAATACAGACAGTATAAAGCCAATATTCACAACTTCAACTACAAAATTGATACACACATATAGACAGCATAATTATAACCAGCAAACCCTAACTTTGTCTAAGACACCTCATTTGACCCCCTTTATACAAGATTTGGTGCCACTACAGGATTTGGTTGCAACCATGTTCTATATGGTCCCAGATTATATCAATAACATCACATAGGGGCAGGGGTCCCGGGAGGGGGTGATCAGGGGACAAGGAGCAGGGGGTTGGAGGGGTTGGGGGTTCTGTGCGGGGGCAGGCAGGGGGTGGGAGGGAGTGGATAGGGGGCAGGGCTAACCCCCCCCCATGGAGTGTCCTCTTTTTTGAGTGTTAAAATATGGTATCCCTACCATTCACAGTGCCACCATGAGCTCTCCATTCACAGCAAGCTGCACCATGAGGTCTCAGCTACCTCACTCCCTCCCCCTCCCTTTCCTGTTGATAGCTGCCAAAGGAATGCTGGGAAATGTAGTTCTTTCCCTGCTCCAGGGCTGGCTCTATAGGCAGGGAGCTAACCAAGGAACTACAGCTCCCAAGGCCCCCTGTTGGTTCTCAGCTCCCATGCTGGATCCCTGCCACTCCTGCAAACGTGCCACCCCAAGCACCTGCTTGCTTTGCTGGTGCCTAGAGTCGGCCCTGGAGAGTATGTGTATGGGAAGAACAAATCAGCCTTGCAGCTCAAAGAAGTAACCACCCCCACCCTACTAGTCAAATGGCTAGTTGCCCAGAAGTACAACGGGGCTTGCAAACATCCTCTGGAAAGGGTTGTGTGTTATTTTCATCCTACTGCTTTGTGTACCCAGGTCTAAAAGAAGATGTTAAGTGAAAACAAATGCTTTGTTTTAAAGACAAATAGAAACTAGAAGTGGAGAAGATCTAGTAGATCATCCAGGCCCTGCCAATGCAGGATTCTTCTATAAAGAGCTGATAGGGACAATGCATTAAAGTCTCAAATTAATTGGACTTCCATCACCTCCCTTGTGTGGGGATGGAGAATAAGGGAAACTATTCTCCAATCTTACCTGTGTCAGCAAGTTTCTGACAATCAGAGTACATTTCTCATTTATTTAACCTAATCCTTATTTATACCTCTTTGTACCCTTCT
>NW_027057816.1:0-3000 GCF_011386835.1 Chrysemys picta bellii
GAGGAGCCGCTGGAGCCCGTCCGCTCCCGTCATTGGGAGGAGCAGTCAGACCTGCCCCACGCCAACTACGAAGGCGAGGAGCCCCCAGAGCCCCTCCACCCCTGCTGTTACCCGGAGGAGCCGCCGGAGCCTCAGTGGCGGGATTTCCCCGAGGAGCTGCCAGACCTGCCCCCAAGTCCCGAACCAGAGGAACCGATGTTGCTGGACTGGCCCGAGCCCGGCGTGTTTCGGGCAGGATACCCCACTGACCAGCAGAGGTGATAGCCGCTGCTAGGGCCCCGGGCTGGAACGCAGTGGAGTGGGTGGGCCTGCGTCCCCCCCTGCAGGAGGTGTAGGAGCCTGCGCTTACCCCAACTGGGATATTGTTTGCTCAGCCCCTGCACCAAAGGGCCTGAGCTGTGACTGTTTGTGCCCCGCCCTGATCCAGGGCCTGGGCCCTACCTGAACTTGCTGCTTGTTTGCTCAGCCCCTGCACCAGAGAGCCTGAGCTGTGACTGTTTGTGCCCCGCCCTGATCCAGGGCCTGGGCCTCCCAACTGGCTGTTATATTGTTACTCAGTCCCTGCACCAAAGGGCCTGAGCTTCCTAACTCTATACGGTTGCTCAGCCCCTGCACCAGAGGGCCTGAGCCCTGAACTAACTGGTTGTTTGTTCCACCAGTAGTGAGTCGGTGTGGCTCCCCTCCTGCCCAGGAGGGTCGAGCCCCGGCACGAAACTTCTACACTGCAGTTATATCACTTCAGATCAAGATAACCTTTGGAAGATAAATAGTTTTCATGACTAGGAATGAAAACTATATGCTCACTATTTTTTGTCAAAATAATTTGTATAATACTTTGAATACTAAATCATTTTTACAGGTCTTGTTGTTAAACATTTCCTGAGAACTATGTCAGGAAAGCTATGTTGAAAGAATGGTCATATCCATTTTTATTTCACAACATGTTGGTAATATAGCTGATCGCTGTACAATGTTCTGTAAATAATTCTGTAGAAACTTGTTTGAGATAAAATTTAATAGAAATGCAGTTAAATACCAAACCACATATTACATTAGCAGTATTCCTTCTGTATATAGATGTTTCATTAAATTTCCAAAACACATTTCTGAGACTATTCATTACTAGAAGTTCACCTTGATCACCTTGATCGATTGGTCCTTCAGCCCTCGTCTCGATTGCACCAATCACAACACGTCTTCCATTCTTCTTGTATCATGGCCTTCCTTCTCCATGTGCGGCCATGTCTTTTCATGGTAACATCTTCCCATCTCTTTGGAGTTTGGCCGAGTGCAGCTGCTAGTCCATCGATTGTCAGTGAGCCTCACTATATGCCCGCCTATCGCATTTTACTATGCCTGCTCTCAACAACGACGTTCAGCACTCCACTCTGCTGTCTGATCTCTTCATTGGGGACTCGGTCGTGGATTGAAATTCCCAGAATTCTTCTTTCCATCACACTCTCCATGACAACAGTTGCTGCTCCTCTGTCAGCACCCATGTTTCACTACCATACAACATTGCAGTACAGTAATTCCTCGCTTAACGTTGTAGTTATGTTCCTGAAAAATATGACTTTACGCGAAACATTGGAAAGCAAAACCAATTTCCCCATAAGAATTAATATAAATAGGTGGGATTAGGTTCCAGGGAAATTTTTTTCACCAGAGGAAAAACTATACACACACACACCATATTTTAAACAAACACTTTAATACTGTACACAGCGATGACGATTGTGAAGCTTGGTTGAGGGGGTGGAAGCGAGTGAGATATTTCCCCAGGGAATGCCTTACTGCTAAATGATGAACTAGCTTTTGGCTGAGCCTTCAAGGGTTAAAATGTTGTTAATGTAGCCTCACACTCTACAAGGCAGCACCAATGGGGGGAGACAGCATGGCAAACAGAGACACACACCCTGTGTGTGGGAGAGGGAAAGAGATATGCACATTGCCCCTTTAAATATGCTGACCCCACTCGTAAGTACATTGTCTTTTTAAGTCTATCGGGAGTTGAGACAGCAGCTGCTGCCCCAAGCTCTCTCTGTCTCTCTCCATCAGTGTCCCCACCCTGCTGTATATGGAGAAGGGGTAAGTGGGGTGCAGGAGCAGGGGAGAGGGGGAAACCCTGACATTAGCCCCCCCCCCTTGCACAGCAAGCAGGAGGCTCCCAAGAGCAGCTCCAAGGCAGAGGGCAGGAGCAGCACATGGCAGTGGGCGGAGGGACATCTGAACTGCCCGCAATTGATAGCTGGCTGGGCAGCTGCTGCACAGGGAACCTAGGGGAGTGGGGAGCTGAAAGGGGGGGCTGCTGGTCCACCCAGATTCTAAGCCCTCAGCAGCTAGCTGCAACAGGCTGCTCTTCCTGCAAGCAGTGGACAAAGCAGGCGGCTGCCAAACGACGTTATAAGGTGTCCTAAGTTTCATCCCCACTCTGGACTTTAGAGTACAGAGATGGGGGCCTGCATGTGAACCTCTAAACTGAATTACCAGCTTAGATCTGGTTTTGCTGCCACCACTCCCAAGTGCTAACTGCCTTCCTGGGTACCTGTAGTGAGTCGGTGTGGCTCCCCTCCTGCCCAGAAGAGGGAGCCCACGTGCAGGCACCAGAGTGGGTGGGACCACCACCGCCTGTCCCCGCTCCCCGGAAGTCAAGGGGCGGGACAGGAAGTATAAAGGCTGGCCGCCAGAGCTCAGTCGGCGGCCAACCACCGCAGGGAGCAGACGTGTGGCTGGTCGCTCCCGGCCAGGAGACCGCCGAAGACCGTGGCCTGGACCCTAGCTGGCCCGAGCTACCCCGGGCACGCTACGAGGAGGAGCCATCGGAGCCCGTCCGCTCCTGTCACTGGGAGAATCCCTGGGAACCCCACCCCACCAACCCTGAGGGTGAGACTGTACCCGAACCCCTCCGCCCCTGCTGCTACCCAGAGGAGCCGCCTGAGGACCGTTGGCCTGACTTCCCGGCAGAGCTACCGGACCTGCCACCGAGCCCTGGCAGAGAGG
>NW_027057817.1:0-3000 GCF_011386835.1 Chrysemys picta bellii
TCGGCAGCTCCTCCCCACCCCCTGCCAAACAAGAGCCAAGTTGAAGGCTGCTCCTCAGTAGAAGGGTCTAAACACAAAGGAAATTGACCTGCCCATCTCTTCCAGATCACAAGACCTGCTTCTGCCAGAGGGAGTGGGAGCAGCAGCTGCTGCAGGTAAGGGTCAGAGAAATGGAGGGCTGGAAAGGAACTCAAGAGGTCATCTAGTCCAGCCCCCCCCACACCACCCCCCACGCTGAGGCAGGATTAAGAGGCCCCTCAGCAGCACTACATTGTGGGACAGAGGAAGCGGCTGAGTCCAGCAGATGCAATTGGAGAAGCACCAGGGGCAGCTCACAAGGATTCACAAACATTAGGAGAGACGTGGGGGGTGACAGTGCACGCTCCCTCTTCCCCTCCCCTCCCAGCTGTGGTGGGTTCCTGGCTGGAGCTATTGAAAGGACCAGTTTCTTGGCCCCTCTCGGTTCTAACTGGCTCTTCTTTCCCTGGCAGTTCCTGGAAGACCTTCTCTTTTTCATCTCGGACCACACCTGGCTGGGTTGTTTCATCACTAGTATCAGGCGCCAGCTGGCCTACGGTGATAAGCGGCCCGGTGACAAGGTCAGTGACCTGGAAGGAATTGGGGTTCAGTGCCTAGTTCAGAACAGCAGTCGCTAACCAGGGGCAGCTTGGGGTCAGTGAAACAGACAACTATACCCAGTGGGCTCTGTGCATGCCCCAATGCATCCAGCATGATGGTGTCTCTTTCACAGAGCTTTCTCTACAAGTGCTGGGGCACCGTGATGATGTTTTTTCCAGCAGAGAGCATCAAGCCCCAGCTATGGCTTCTGGTGGAGATGGTCGATTTCCGAGAAGAAGAGGAAAGAGAGGTGAGGTCTTTGCTCCTCCACTGTCAAATGATCCCTCATTCTTTGTCAATCCCCTGATGCTACATGTGTATGTTCTGCCTTGGACAAGGTCCAGTGGATTGAAAAGATCTTCCTTATACCCATGCCCATGGCAATGACTTTGAGAGCCTATCTTGGCCCCTTGGCTTGTTGCTCAGCATTCCCAACCTCCATCTTTCTGTCTCTCAGGGATTCGCCCGAGCGCTTGGGCTGTGTGCCAGGCAACAGCTAGACGAGATTTTCGCCATCCTGGAGCACTGGGAAGAGTTTGTCAGCAGGGTGCAGCTCCAGCCTTCTGCCGGTGGCTCTCTGGAGGTACGGTCCCACCTAGCATCTCTGTTCTTTCAGCCATCCTTTCACCAGCCTTTGCAGGTAAAGGGACCTGCCAGGGAGGACCCTGCTTCCCAGAAGCCTGTTCAGCGAAGAGCTGAATTTCCAAGCAGTGGCTCAGCCTCCGTGCAGGGAGCCCTTTCCTTACTCCTCCGTGGAGTTGCAATCACAGCACAATGGGGTGGATCCAGGGGGGAAGGTGGGTCCTGTTGTCTAAGCTCTCCAGGGTATCTCCTGGGAAGCTCAGACATGCTCTATGCAGCCCCATAAACAAGGCTCAGAGAGGGCCCAAAAGACACTGCCAAGCCATCAGCTCCAGCTGACACATTTCTAGCAGAACAGACCCTTGGTCTTCCCCTGAACTGGGCTATTTCACAGACCTTCCTGGCAGACTCACCAGGGCTGGCATATCTGACATTAACCTGCATCCCCCCTTCCCCCGCACCACCACCACCACCTCCCCAGTAACTCTCTGGGCCAGTGCAATCCACTGTAGTCCCAGTGACATCTCTGGAGCTAGGCTGAATTAAAGCAGCTGCTAGTGCGTCCCCTTCGGCTGCCGGGTCACCTCAACCACCCAATCCTGGGGAGCTGGGAAGGGCCTCGGAGTCCAGGCAATTCAGCTCAGCAGAGTAGCCTTTGGTTGCTAAGCCGGCTGGGTGAAAAATCCTCCCCTGGCCCCATTTGTAAGTTAGGAGCAGCTGGAGGCCATCCCTTCTCCTCCCTCTTTCCTTTGCAATTCTCAGGAGCCAGCTTCCATCGAGCAGCTGAGAAGCCTCCTGCTCCTCACCTATGGGCACGTGGTCCACTCAGGCCCCACGGATCTCATCCTAGAGACCATAGGCTTCAATATCCTGGCTCCCATGCGACAACATTATTTTCTGAGCCCACACGTAAGTCAGAGCCCTCCCCTGACCGCCCACACAGCACCTACCCGGGCTATGCACAGCAGCACAGAGCTATGTCTTTGCATAAACTCAGCTCAGAGGGCTGGCCCTTTGCCCCAGGAGGGACAGGAGACATGAGAACAGCACCATTCTCTGTGACTGCCCCATCTCAGTTAGCTTCTCTGATTCCAGGCCCATAGAAGCTAATGGAAGGACTCCTATCTGGGCCTTGTTAGAGTGTAACTGAGCATCACTTGGTGCTATTGTCCCAGAGACGACTGTACCCTGTTTGGTACCTCTAGGCTTGTGCTGCACTCACGGATCAGAAGATAAAGATTTAGGGCCTTTTTCCCCACACACTGCCGTCAATGGTGTAGCTGGACACAAAAGGCGCACAGGGGGATTAAGGCCCCTAGCCCGGTTGACAGGCTCTGGTGCTGAAGGGGGATTTTTGAGATAACTCTAGGATGTTTTCTTGCCATCGGAGGTTTGAGGCCAACGTTCAGTCCTACGCTGGTTACGATGCCCCTATGCGCGTCCCAGCGAAAAGGAGAGGGGATGCTACTTTGGTTTAACTGAATGTTCTCTTTGGAGAACAGATGCCTTGGTAGGGAGAGCCCAGCCAACTGCAGAGAGCAGCAGATTCCTGTCCCAGATCGCACAATTACGACCTGATTGTCAGGGGAGCTGAGCAGTCCCAGGGCCCACTGACAGCTCTGGGAACTGCAAATGCTCAGCACCTCTGGGAATCAGCCCATTCCTTGCATTCATCTCCAGAGATATTCCCCTAGGCCAGGGGTTCTCAAACTGGGGGTCGGGACCCCTCCGGGGGTCACGAGGTCATTACATGGGGGGGTCGCAAGTTGTTAACCTCCACCTCAAACCCCAATTGCCTCC
>NW_027057818.1:0-3000 GCF_011386835.1 Chrysemys picta bellii
CCACTCTGCTTCTAAGTTTCTCAGAGAAAGGGAGTTTTTTTGTTTATCATTACATGTATGTAACTCTCACTTCTTCCAACATGACACATTGCTTATCTTCTTAACAGTATCATTTTAAACAAATCAGCAAATTCTATCAAAGAGAAATAATAAAAGCCAAGACATACAGCCAGCCAGTGCATCTTAAAAATGCATTATAGGGATATTTAGGGAAAGAAGGCATATAGTCCTGTAATTGCTGAGCTAGGGATAGAGGATTTAAATTTGGTTTTTTTTTTTTATATGTAGGCAGTGATATAGGGAGACAAGCCAACAGAGTAGTATTTCTCATTATAAGAATATACAAATGTATGTTATCATATAGTTATACAAAGATGTACCGTATACACAGGCTTTTGGTGCAATATTGTGATACATTGATCGGACCACTTATATGAGTTTATAACACAGCTATTATTTTACATATGTAATATAAACTATGTACAGTGCTTCTCTGACTCAGGAATCACCAGGTTGAAATTCTCTGCCCTGTGTTAAGCAGGATGTCAAACTAGATGATCAAAATGGTTCCCTATGGCCTTTTAATCAATGAATCTATGGTATGCACCATGATCTGCTAGCATAGGCTCTGAACCTGTGCAAAATGCCATAGAAGTCAGTAGCCAGCTCCCTGAGTTGTTGTTTGACCTGATCATGTTAGGCATTGAAAGATCCACCAGAGTCTTACATAGGAAGCAAATCATAAGTGTTGAGGAATGTTATTTAAAATTAGACCAGAGGGAGCACTGGGGAAATGCAATCAAGACACAGGCCAAAAAAATCCAACCCAGGAAAGGAGAAGCCTAAATGGACTTTTCTGTAGAGCAGGTTGGAATTTTTCAAGTATTAACATTTTGATGAAAATTGTTAAAATTGCACAAACCAAGTTCAATGTTTCATGAAATGTTTCTCATTTTGAGCTTACTTTTTGCTTTGACATTTCAAATTTTGAGATATAAAATCAAGAAACTACTTGGATTATATTTTCTCATTTGATTTTTTCAATTAAGTTTAAATCTGGTTCTATCAAATTTTCACGAAAATTTAAATATTTAAAATTTTGGGTATTTTTGGTAAGAAAAGTTTCTCTTCCCATTTTCCAGACAGGTTTACAAGAGGTCAAAGCTTTTCAAATGGCAAAATTTCAATTTAAAAAATGACGGTCATCGGGAGTAATTCAACAAAACATGTATGAATTTCCCTCATTCCCCTGTTTTAACTAACACTATCTTTCATTCTCTGTTTTCTCCAATTGTGTGAAAAGATGCTCTTCTCTACTGTTTTTATAAAGGCTCCCTTCACCTCTTTGTTCCTCAGAGTGTATATTATGGGGTTCAACACTGGTCCCACAATTATGTTCATGAGGGAAATCATTTGATTACTTTCCGGGGTGAAGCTAGACTTGAGCCCCAGGTAAGAGATAAGGGCCATTCCATAGAACAAAGTCACCACCATGAGGTGGGAGGAGCAGGTGGAGAAGGCTTTATTCCTTCCCTCTACTGATGGCAGCATGAGGATGGTAGAAATAATGCAGATGTAGGACAGGATTATCATCAGGAAAGGGCTCATGATGAACAGCACCGACACAGTGAAGACCATAATCTCATTTTTGGATGTGTCCGTACATGCCATCTTCAACACTGGTGGGATGTCACAGAAGAAGTGGTGGATGCGGTTGGAGCCACAGAAGGGCAGGCTGAAGATCCAAGTGGTCTGAACTACTTCCACCGATATGCCGATGATCCATGAAGCACCCGCGAACTGTGCACACGCCTGGCCACTCATGATAGTTTTGTAGTGCAGGGGGTGACAAATGGCCATGTAACGGTCGTATGCCATGACTGCTAGGAGGCAGCATTCCGTCAGGCCCATGATGGTGATGACGTACATCTGGGCAGCACAGCCTGCAATGGTGATGGTCTTTTGCTCCACTAGGAGGTGAATCAGCAGCTGAGGAACCACACTGCTGGTGAAGCAGATTTCCAAGAAAGACAGGTTCACCAGGAAGAAATACATGGGGGTGTGGAGTGAGGGGTTTAACTTTATAAGGAGGATAACAAGGAGGTTCCCTATCAGGGTGACCAGGTAGATGACCAGAAGCACCAGAAACAGAACGATTTGCAGCTTGTTAAGGTTTGAAAACCCCACCAGGATGAATACTTCAGAGATGGTCTGGTTCTTTCCTGGGTTGCTCTCAGAATAGATCATCTGTATGGGGTGACAAAGAAAGATACTGAATCTGAGGTTCTATTTTTCCTCTTCGAACACATTTTTTTCAGTCTACATAAAAAATCAAAAAGGGATCTTTCTTTCTTTCTTTCTTTCTTTCTTTCTTTCTTTCTTTCTTTCTTTCTTTCTCCTCTGAGAATGTTATTCTTTAGCCACATTTACCAAATAAAATTTCTCAAATGAGGGCAAATTCTGATCTCATTCGGCTCTTAATCATGAGAATTGTTATATGAATGCAAGTATTCCCACTGCAGTTACAACTCACAAAAGTGAGGACTACTCACATGAATAAACTGATGCTGCTGAATCCAATTGGTTTGAAGCCCTTTGAAGAATGAGAAGCTCGATAAATGGTGAAAACAATGGGGGATTTTGGCCTTTTGTGTACTAAAAATGTTATTCTTCCCTAAATATTAGAGAACAATTGCAATCATTCCATCCTTTATCATCACAGTATCTGAAATGCATTTGTTTCTTTCAACATACAAAAGAAGAGCTAGGGCCAGTACCTTTGCTGGTGTAAATTTTAACAGCTCCATGGGTATAAAAAGAGCTATACTTATTTACACCAGTTGAAGATCTTTGTCTTATGACATTGCTATAAAGAATTTTACAAGAATGAAGATCCTAGAATGTTAGAAGGTTTTCCACAGATGTTTTACTTCAAGGTTACTTGTTGACAAGGAACTTCCTAATAATGGGCATGAAAGTGAAATGACAGAGTTGAAATAA
>NW_027057819.1:0-3000 GCF_011386835.1 Chrysemys picta bellii
GCGGGGCGGGGAGGGGCAATTTTCACATCTTTGGAGGAGAGCGAAGGTCACATCTGCAGACACTCCCCCCTGCCCCCACAGTTGCGGGGGGAGAACCAAAGGCAGAAGTGGGGCAGCTTCTAGGCTCACCCTGATCCCTTCAGTGCTGCAGCAATGGAGTCCTGCCCGCCCCCACCCCGCCCAGAGAGCAGGAATCCCCGCATCACCATCTCCTGCCTCCTTCTCTTCCCAGCATGGCCGTGCAGGCCCTGGCGCGGGTGCTGCGCCTCAGGGGCAGTCAGCCAGCTGTGGAGCTAATGGACCAGGAGAGAGGCTGGCAGCTGCTGGAGGAGGCCCAGCCTGAGGGGTTCACTCTCCTTAGCAGGTGAGGACAGAGGCTGGAGGAGTCACGTTCTCGCTCTGGAGCCCAGTGGGGCAGAGATGGGAGGGGGTGGCCGGGACTGGGCCGGATTCCGGCATGTGCAGGGTTGTCATGCACACGTCAACACGAACTCTTGTTCTCTCCCAGGGCCATAGTGACCCACCCAAACCTGGCCCTGAAGAGCATCCCAAAGCTTCTCCTTCCCAGCCTCCAGGCCAGCCAGGAGGGCGAACGCATGGCCTGCACCGCCCTGTTCGCAGAGGTGAGCCTGGAAGACCAGGGGGGAGGGTTAGCCAGGCCCAGAAGCTGATGGAACAGGGGGCCAATAGCTGGTCAGCCAATGAGAGATGGGCCCGGTGGTGTATTGCTTGAACAGCAGTCGGTACAGATCTATGTCACCTCCTGGCCCCTGATCATACTCCCTTCCCCTTGCTCCTCCTGGCCTCGCCCAGCCCTCTCTGACAGCTCCTTTCGGTCCCTTTAGTTCCTCGGCAGCCCCCTGCTGATGGAGAATGAGCCCAAGGCGATGCGGAAGCAGGTTGTGAAGGCCATGCTGCAGCGGACAGAGGACAGCAACATCCACGTTCGAGGCAGAGCGCTGCACGGCCTCAGGAACGCAGTGACCGAGTTCCCGGACAAGGTGGGTCTGGAATGGCAGGAGACTAGGCAGAGAGGGCTGGGTAGGAAGCGCCTGGTTCCCCTTCTCCCCAGCCTGTGGCTCCTATGGAGCAGACTAGGCTGTAGGCTGACTTGCCCGGACTCTGCTTACACTCAGGCTGACAGAGCGTTGCTCACCGAGCGGCGTCCAACCCCTTCTCTGCAGGTCAGGAAAAAGCGAGACAAGATCCTGGAGAGTTTTGTCCGCGCCGTGTGCGAATGCTGCAACCCCCGCACCGTTCTGGAAGCCATGGAAGGGCTCTGCTGGATGCTGCGGGACCCCAAGGCGCCTCTGAAGGCTCACGTCGCCGTCCCACTGGCCCTGCAGGCGAGAACGTTCTTTGAGGATGTAAGTACCAAGCAGGGCAGGCCCCATGGCGCTATAGGGCACCCCACAGGGGAAGGTGCTCAGGACCTGCCTTCCCGTGGAGGGGGCTCAGTGTCCGATGCAGGCACATTTCTGGATTTGTGGGGCAGCTCAGCTCCTCTGCTAGGGAAGGCAGGGATGCAATCATTCTTGGGCCCTGGGCCCACAATTGTTCAGCAGCCCTGGGGCCCAGCAGGAAAGAGGGGAGTTTGCAGAGAATTGTCCTGTCGTTTGAACTAGCTGAAACCTCTCCGGGCTCCGCAGCTGCCAGGCTGATTCCCAAAGCATGTGAGGGCCTGAGCCTGTCCCCTCTAACCACCCTGCGCCCCCTGTCTGCAGGAGACCAGCGGCCTGAGGCGGGCCTCCATGGAGCTCTTTGGCCACCTCAGCAGATTTGTTTCCAAGAAGTCATCCCTCTTTGGGGCTGAGGTGGAGAAGAGCATGGGGACACTGTTCATCCACCTACAGGACGGGGACCCCCAGGTGGCCCAGGTGAGTGCAGCTGAGGGCTCATAGGGGCAGGGGTGTCTGGGGGCATTCTAACAACATGGCAAGGATGGTGCAAACTCCCCCCTCCAAGCCCCAGATCTCCTCAGTGCTGCCCTGTGGCACCCAGGACCCCCCACTAATCCAGCCCTCCCCCACCCCACACAGAGCTCTGCCAGCCCTCAGAGTGTAGCTGTGGGGTAGATCTGTGGGGTTTCCTTCTCCTCCTCCATTCCCCACAGGCACCTCCGGCCTCCCTGCCCAGCCAGCCTCTCCGCAGCTGTGGCTCCATTTTACAGCCTGCCCTGTTTAGTGGCCAGGTCCAGGTCTATCTCTGGCCCCTAGCAAGTGACCTAACCCAAGCAGGGCCACAGGGAAGGGCAGGTCGCTGAGGCCGATTGGGTCTCCATTGCTGCTGCCCTGCCCTCACTTGTGTGCTAGCTCCTGTCTGGGAATGACCAGTCTCCTGCAGCAATCCCACCACAACCCGCGCCCCAGCCGAGTAGCAGCCCCCGATAGTGCCTGGGATTGAGGGGAGGCCAAGTACGTTGGTCTCCGGGCAGTGCTGTTAACCGCCCACCGGGGACCCACAGGGAATGGCCCCTTCCCTGTTCCAGGAGTGTACCTCCCCGGCCCCAGCACTCGGGCCTGGCTCCCCTCAACCCAGCCAAGCTGGAGATGGGGGCTGTGGGGGCCTGGGGAACAACCGTCAGGCCAGAGGAGGTTCTGCAAAGAGGTGGCTCCTTGCTGCTCCGGCACAGCGGAGTCTCCCCAAGCCACACAGAGCCTGAGAGTTGGCAGCCCGTTGCGCTCAGGGACTCAACCAGTTTCCTTCTCGCCCTCTCTGGCAGGCGTGCAGGGTGGCATTGCTGCAGTGCGCACCCTTCCTCAGCTACCAGCCCCTGCGTACGCTCGTGCGGAGCCAGCTAGCCGAGGGGGCGGCCCCTGCCATCCCCGCCTTCCTGAGCGAAGCCTGCAGGATCCTGGTGAGTGAGCTCTGGGGTGTGGGCCCTGCAGGACAGGGGGGTGGGAAGACCTAAGCACACAGGGAGCTTCCCTGCTCCAGGGAGCCCCCTCACTGACTCAGCCCCATCCCCCACCCTTGAGGATGGCTCCTGTACAAGTCATC
>NW_027057820.1:0-3000 GCF_011386835.1 Chrysemys picta bellii
GTCCCAGGACAATGGGGGCTGTGGGAAGTGGCACGGGCCAAGGTATGTGCTGGCCCCGGCTTCCCGCTGCCCCCATTGGCCTGGAGCGGCGAACCGCGGCCAGCGGGAGCCGCCATCGGCCAAACCTGCCGACGCAGCAGGTAAACAAACTGGCCCGGCCCCAAGGTGCTTACCCCGGCGAGCCGTGTGCCAGAGGTTGCCGAACCCTGACGTGCACCATCTTATAGGAGTTCAGTTTGAATTTACACTCCAGCTTGTCCAAGCTCTCCACATTATCCATGGACTTCTTACTGTTTCCCTACTTCCCTTCCTTCTCCTGCTGCTCCCGACCATGCTGACACTTACGGATCCGCCTCAGGTTCCTGTAAACCAGAGAATCCCTGCTGGGATTAGGGCTCATCCTCTGTCCACTAGGCTGGGCATATCTGGTGGCTCCAGGCCAGCCCTTCGGAACCCAAAGTATTGCTCAGAGTGGAATGGTCACAAATTAAAGTCGGTTAGGCTCATGTGTCTACCATAAGCCAACCCACTGATCTCAGCTGTTTACAGAGAGTGAGGGCCTTTCAAAGCTGTTTTGCAACCAACTTCCTGCTAGCGAAAAGCACTGACTCAGCACCTTCTGCACTCAGCTAGAGGGCTATTGTAAGCAAAGGCAGGATTGCCAAAAAAAAACCGGGGCTGGTGACTCCCCAAACCCTGACCTCTCTGCAGCCTGTGGACTATGCTCTCTCTCAGTCACTGGAGAGCAGGAGCCCAGGGTGGGCTCTTGGAATAAACAGCAGCACTGTGTCTCTATATGCTACTCCCAGGTTAATGTCTTCTAAAGTGGCAGAGTACTAAAAACAAACAAGAGACTGCAATAGCCAACACTGTGACAGAGTAAGATTTTCTCCCTCTGCTGACATGGGTACTTGTGGTCTGTGTGTCACTTTTCACAGCCACAGCTTGTTCACTCACCTTGGCAGGTAAACCGGCTTCTGGGCCAGGTGTTCCCGAAGTTCGGGAGAGGCAGAATCAGAGTTGACGTACCGCTCTACGTAGTCTGACCAACGCTGAAATTGGGCACAGAACACAAGGGGTTAACCAACATCTGTCAAATCAAACAATTCAAACCCAACTCTGAAGGGGTTTGGTTGGAAGTGGATGAAAGAAAAGCAACCTTTGGAGACTCCATATATTTCACACAGGTCCCACTCACTCTCCCCCCATGGATGGATATACCTATATCATAGAACTGGAAGGGACCCTGAAAGGTCATCCAGTCCAGCCCCCTGCCTTCACTAGCAGGACCAAGTACTGATTGTTGCCCAGATCCTTAAGTGGCCCCCTCAAGGATTGATCTCACAACTCTGGGTTTAGCAGGCCAATGCTCAAACCACTGAGCTATCCCTCCCCCTGTATGCACCTGCACTGTCTGGTTTTTGAAATTCTTAATAAGAGATGCCAACAAGGCTTGTTCAACCCAATTCACTGAGTGCACTGTGTCACAGAATGAATGTGTCCTGTAGGACTAGAAGCAGGTCATAAACTATAGCATCTGAAACACTGACAGCTCTGCCATCTTCATCCAGTTATACCCCCATTTAAACTTTACATGCTTAATAGCTGCAGCTGAACTCCAAGGACAATCGGCTCTTACCTCTGCCTCTACGGAGTCATCCGAGTTCTCCTCTTCGGTGTCCAGCAGCTCGATGGTTAATTGGACCTGGCCTCTGCTCTGAATGAACATCAGCTACAAAGCAGAATGCGGAAGGAGATTGAGTAACCAATTATTCAGAAAAATAAATCCAATAAACTTTATGCAACGGTAGGATACTAGCCCCAGTTACACAATCTGAACACAGAAGGACTTTTGACAATGAGTGGAAAGTTCTAGATCACTAAGGAGCTAATCTAACAGAGGGTAAAAGGAGAAAGAAATTATTCTACATATATGGGCAGAAGAGAATTCCTGGATAGAGAACCATGACATACTTAAAGAGAGGTGGAAGAAAAAAGCATGAATTGCTGCAGTGAACAGTTGGTATTTTATTAACGATCAGAAAAAATCTCTCTGTTACCCACAGAGTTTGCTCGAAATTGGGATGTTTATAAAGGCAAAGCAAGGAGCTGGACCCCTTTTAGCAGCATGCTGTTTTCTGATCAATTTGTGCAGTTTCAATTCTTTGCTTCCCTGCTTATTTTGAGACTCTCATCGGGAACACAGAGACGCCCTATAAATATCAAAGCCATTATCAATGAATTTCACTAGTTCAAGATGGGCCCGGCCACTTCTGATTTCACAGCGACGAGAAGTATGAATTTGATCTGAACTGAGAGTCAGGTTTATTTAACGCATAGGTGACAAATATTAGTAAGAGACCGTTACAGTCTACAATGGATGAGATGGAGAAAAAGGTGGAAAGCGTCAGTGACCCACCCCACAGGAGGGAGGGAGAGACAGAGATTAAAAGCCTAGTGACAGCAATCACTCAATACAGTATTACTCTGGCTTTGGGTACACTGAGAAATACAGGGACAAATCCCAGCTTTCCTTCAGGATACGTATTTTTCCATCTTCCTTGCAAATGTCCCATTTCCGAGGAACTCTTTATAGAAATATTCTTCTGTTTTTCCTGTTCGTTCTACAGTTCCTGTCTGGATTGATGCAAGCCCCGCCAAGGGCTATATTAAGACCGACAGTCACAGAGCAGGTACTCGGCAGCTCCACCAGGCTAGAATGCACAATCAGGTCACCCTCTCAAGCTCTATGACAGCTGCGGAGCACACAGGTGTCCAGAGGTCCTTGGGATATTTGGATAGTTACGTAAAATGAAAAGCTGAGCCCATTCTCCTTTCTCAGCGAGTCTTCGTACTTCCCCTCCTCTCTCAGCAAGCTCCTCCAGGAGTCCTCCTCCAAGCGTCACTGCAGGCAGATATGGTTTTTACCTTGAAACAGTTCTCGTCTGACATGAGCTGCTCGGCTTTGCGCTGGTACGTGGCCTCCACAAGGGCCCGAGA
>NW_027057821.1:0-3000 GCF_011386835.1 Chrysemys picta bellii
TAAAGATTTTTACAAGAATGAAGATCCTACAATGTTAGAAGAGACGTTTTCCACAGATGTTTTACTTCAAGGTTACTTGTTGACAAGGAACTTCCTAATAACGGGCATGAAAGTGAAATGACAGAGTTGAAATAAAAGTGAGCAATAACAAATATCATATTTTGCATACCCTTTGCACCTTCAATATGTGGCTCTCAAAGCAACACATCAAATAATAGTGAGCTACTAAGGGGGAAACTGGGAATGATCGGGGGAACGATAAGGGTGAGAGACTGGGTTTACACAGAGAGTCAACATTCCTGATACCTGATACTCTGCCATAACCACAGAACCATTCTCCTCAAAATTGAACACACACACACACACACACACACACACAATTCCATACATTCAACGGGAATGAAGTAGAGAAAATTAAATCCAACAACCAAAGCACACTGTAGCGGCGCTCTATGCGGAGTGCACTACACAGAACAATTTAAAACAAATAAGAATTATATTCTCTAAATGCCTGGCTGTTTACTTACAAGATTGAAATATGTGAGACTTGTTCAGAAAGATTTGGAGAGCCTGGATTGATGTCTGGTCCCTCTCAGTCCCAAGAGCGAACAACCCTCAAAACAAAGAGCACAAACAAAAGCCTTTCCCCCACCAAGATTTGAAAGCATTTTGTCCCCTTATTGGTCCTTTGAGTCAGGTGTCAGCCAGGTTACCTGAGCTTCTTAACCCTTTACAGGTAAAAGGATTTTGAAGTCTCTGGCCAGGTGGGATTTTATAGTATTGTACACAGGAGGGCTGTTACCCTTCCCTTTATAGTTATGACACATCCACAAACAGATGGACTGGTCGAGCAGTTTAACCGTACCCTTAAAAACATGATCCGGAAGGTGGTAGCACAGAATGGAAAAAACTGGGATACCCTTCTACCGTATCTAATGTTTGCTATACGGGAAGTCCCCCAGGCGTCCACTGGTTTCTCTCCCTTCGAACTACTATACGGACGCCACCCAGGCAGAATATTAGATATCGCCAAGGAAGATTGGGAAGAGCAACCCAAGCCAGGAAAGAATGTCATTGAGCACTTGACACAGATGAGAGAGCGAATAACTCGAGTAACAACTATAGTATGAGAACATTTGGAAAAAGCACAAGAGGCCCAGCGGACATATTACAACCATTGGGCAAAAGTACAGAGATTTCAGCCGGGGGAACGGGTGATGGTGCTAGTGCTGACAGCAGAAAGCAAATTCCTAGCCAGCTGGCATGGACCATATGAGATAGTGGAAGCCATTGGGGAGGTGGACTATAAGGTCAGACAACCAGACCGCCAAAAGCCAGAGCAAATCTACCACATCAACTTACTAAAGCCCTGGCGTGACCAAGAGACGTGCCTGGTCATTCGGGGAGCTCCACCCCAGACAGATGACCCACAGGGCAGGTGAAGATATCTCCTGAATTAACCCCAGAACAACGAACAGAGGTCATTGATATGATCCAATGGAACCAGGACGTGTTCTGTACACAGCTGGGCCGTACGACACTGGTCCAGCATCATATTGTCACCAGCAAGTGTGACGATAAGACCGTACCGAATACCGGAAGCTAAAAGGGAAGAAATTAGGATGGAAGTGAAGAAGATGCTGGAACTCAGGGTTATTGAAGAATCCCACAGTCAGTGGTCCAGCCCTATCGTCCTAGTCCCCAAGCCTGACAGCACCCTGAGGTTTTGCAACGACTTCCGGAAGTTGAATGAAGTATCCAAATTCAATGCCTATCCGATACCACGCATTGACGAATTAGTTGATCAGTTAGGCAAGGTCCGATACCTAACCACTCTGGATCTAACCAAAGGATATTGGCAAATTCCCCTGGCCGAGAATGCCAAGGAAAAGACTGCCTTCTCTACACCCAATGGCCTGTTCCAATACACTGTCCTCCCTTTCGGACTCCATGGGGCCCCTGCAACATTCCAGCGACTTATGGATAAATTGCTGTGAACCCATGCCAAGTATGCCACCGCCTATCTAGACAACATAGTCATCCATAGCCCTGACTGGGAAATGCACCTAGGAAAAGTAGAAGCAGTGCTAAATGCCCTGCGGAAGGCCGGCCTCACTGTCAACCCTCTCAAGTGTCTGATACGACTAGCTGAGGCCAGATACCTCGGGTATGTAGTAGGGAGAGGTTTGGTGAAACCCCAATGGAACAAAGTGTTGGCAATACAAGGTTGGCCTCGACCAGTCCGCAAAAAGCAGGTCAGAGCATTTCTAGGGATAGTAGGATACTATCGGAGATTCATCCCTCATTTCGCCACAAGAGCAGGGCCATTGACGGATCTGATAAAGGCTCAGGGCCCCGAGATAGTAAAGTGGACTGATATAGCAGAAGAAGCATTTGCAGATTTAAGGACAGCCCTCTGCTGCCATCCAGTACTCATAGCCCCAGACTTCGAGAAGGAATTCATCCTACCAACAGATGCCTTGGAGGTAGGGCTAGGAGCCGTCCTTTCGCAGATGGTAGGGGAGGAGGAACACCCAATTTTGTACCTCAGCCGGAAACTCCTCCCAGGGAACAAAAGTACGCCGTCGTTGAAAAGGAATGTCTGGCGGTAAAATGGGCTATGGAGACTCTCCACTACTACCTACTGGGGCGGCGGTTTACCCTCGTGACAGACCATGCCCCACTCCAGTGGATGCACAGAAACAAGGAGAGGAACGCAAGAGTGAGTAGGTGGTTCCTATCCCTGCAGCCCTTCCATTTCCGGGTACAGCACAGGGCCAGAAGCCAACACGGCAACGTTGATGGCCTATCGCGACAGCACTGCCTCTCGTCCCAAGTAGCCCAATCCCATGGTGTTGAGCAGGGGAGGGGGATATGTGATACAGCATGGCCAGAGGGCAGTAGGAGAGGGTTAGAAGGTAGACTTATTCCCTGTACAGGGAAGAAAGTTTGCTATAGATTAATTAGAGCACCTGAAGCCAATTAGAGCACCTGAAGCCA
>NW_027057822.1:0-3000 GCF_011386835.1 Chrysemys picta bellii
ATTTTGTCCCCTTATTGGTCCTTTGGGTCAGGTGTCAGCCAGGTTACCTGAGCTTCTTAACCCTTTACAGGTAAAAGGATTTTGAAGTCTCTGGCCAGGTGGGATTTTATAGTATTGTACACAGGAGGGCTGTTACCCTTCCCTTTATAGTTATGACACATCCACAAACAGATGGACTGGTCGAGCAGTTTAACCGTACCCTTAAAAACATGATCCGGAAGGTGGTAGCACAGAATGGAAAAGACTGGGATACCCTTCTACCGTATCTAATGTTTGCTATACGGGAAGTCCCCCAGGCGTCCACTGGTTTCTCTCCCTTTGAACTACTATACGGACGCCACCCAGGCAGAATATTAGATATCGCCAAGGAAGATTGGGAAGAGCAACCCAACCCAGGAAAGAATGTCATTGAGCACGTGACACAGATGAGAGAGCGAATAACTCGAGTAACAACTATAGTATGAGAACATTTGGAAAAAGCACAAGAGGCCCAGCGGACATATTACAACCGTCGGGCGAAAGTACAGAGATTTCAGCCGGGGGAACGGGTGATGGTGCTAGTGCTGACAGCAGAAAGCAAATTCCTAGCCAGCTGGCATGGACCATATGAGATAGTGGAAGCCATTGGGGAGGTGGACTATAAGGTCAGACAACCAGACCGCCAAAAGCCAGAGCAAATCTACCACATCAACTTACTAAAGCCCTGGCGTGACCAAGAGACGTGCCTGGTCATTCGGGGAGCTCCACCCCAGACAGATGACCCACAGGGCAGGTGAAGATATCTCCTGAATTAACCCCAGAACAACGAACAGAGGTCATTGATATGATCCAATGGAACCAGGACGTGTTCTGTACACAGCTGGGCCGTACGACACTGGTCCAGCATCATATTGTCACCAGCAAGTGTGACGATAAGACCGTACCGAATACTGGAAGCTAAAAGGGAAGAAATTAGGATGGAAGTGAAGAAGATGCTGGAACTCAGGGTTATTGAAGAATCCCACAGTCAGTGGTCCAGCCCTATCGTCCTAGTCCCCAAGCCTGACAGCACCCTGAGGTTTTGCAACGACTTCCGGAAGTTGAATGAAGTATCCAAATTCAATGCCTATCCGATACCACGCATTGACGAATTAGTTGATCAGTTAGGCAAGGCCCGATACCTAACCACTCTGGATCTAACCAAAGGATATTGGCAAATTCCCCTGGCCGAGAATGCCAAGGAAAAGACTGCCTTCTCTACACCCAATGGCCTGTTCCAATACACTGTCCTCCCTTTCGGACTCCATGGGGCCCCTGCAACATTCCAGCGACTTATGGATAAATTGCTGTGAACCCATGCCAAGTATGCCACCGCCTATCTAGACAACATAGTCATCCATAGCCCTGACTGGGAAATGCACCTAGGAAAAGTAGAAGCAGTGCTAAATGCCCTGCGGAAGGCTGGCCTCACTGTCAACCCTCTCAAGTGTCTGATACGACTAGCTGAGGCCAGATACCTCGGGTATGTAGTAGGGAGAGGTTTGGTGAAACCCCAATGGAACAAAGTGTTGGCAATACAAGGTTGGCCTCGACCAGTCCGCAAAAAGCAGGTCAGAGCATTTCTAGGGATAGTAGGATACTATCGGAGATTCATCCCTCATTTCGCCACAAGAGCAGGGCCATTGACGGATCTGATAAAGGCTCAGGGCCCCGAGATAGTAAAGTGGACTGATATAGCAGAAGAAGCATTTGCAGATTTAAGGACAGCCCTTTGCTGCCATCCAGTACTCATAGCCCCAGACTTCGAGAAGGAATTCATCCTACCAACAGATGCCTTGGAGGTAGGGCTAGGAGCCGTCCTTTCGCAGATGGTAGGGGAGGAGGAACACCCAATCTTGTACCTCAGCCGGAAACTCCTCCCAGGGAACAAAAGTACGCCGTCGTTGAAAAGGAATGTCTGGCGGTAAAATGGGCTATGGAGACTCTCCACTACTACCTACTGGGGCGGCGGTTTACCCTCGTGACAGACCATGCCCCACTCCAGTGGATGCACAGAAACAAGGAGAGGAACGCAAGAGTGACTAGGTGGTTCCTATCCCTGCAGCCCTTCCATTTCCGGGTACAGCACAGGGCCAGAAGCCAACACGGCAACGCTGATGGCATATCGCGACAGCACTGCCTCTCGTCCCAAGTAGCCCAATCCCATGGTGTTGAGCAGGGGAGGGGGATATGTGATACAGCATGGCCAGAGGGCAGTAGGAGAGGGTTAGAAGGTAGACTTATTCCCTGTACAGGGAAGAAAGTTTGCTATAGATTAATTAGAGCACCTGAAGCCAATTAGAGCACCTGAAGCCAATTAGAGCACCTGAAGCCAGTTAGAGCATCTGAAGTTAGTCATCTGATAAAAAAAACCCTGCTTCAATCAGACAGGGAAAGGAGTTGGAGCAGAGAGGATTGGAGTTAGAGCAGAGAGGATTGATGTTGGAGCAGAGAACAGTTTGAAGGAGTAGAAACAGAGTGGATTGGTGTTGGAGCAGAGAGCAGTTTTAAGGGAAGCAGAGGAAAGTTTGGAGAAGTGCTGCGGTGGGCTAAGAAGACCAAGACCTGGCTTGTGCAGAGTGAGGGCAGGAAGCCCCCCCACACACACACACACAAGCTGAAGGGCAGGGGAGGGAAGTAGCCCAGGAGAAGAAACTGCTAGTTCAAGTGGTTTAACACTATCCCTAGAGCCCATGGGCTGTGACCCGGAGTAGAGGGTGGGCTGGGATCCCTCCCTCTCCACTCCCCTCCTCTAGGACAGTAGTGGGGCAGTTAATATCCTGGTTCAGGGGCAAGAAACGGCGCCAAGAAGAGAAAGCACGAGACCCATCATAGTAGTGCCGGCAATTTGCCATGATAGATAGATAGATAGATAGATAGATAGATAGATAGATAGATAGATATGAACACAGACAAAATCCATGTGCTCAGACACACACTACTATTCTCTGCCAATGTATGGAAAATTCAAATGAAGAAACC
>NW_027057823.1:0-3000 GCF_011386835.1 Chrysemys picta bellii
TCTTTGCAAACTTCTTCCCCACCTAGCTCTCTGGGCTCATTCCCCCGCCACTCTCCCAGCCATTCCCTTTGTGTCCTTCCCTGGCTCTCCCTTGCCAACCCCCTGCCATGCTGCTCCTCAGGCTCCCTTTCTCCTGCCCCAAACTTCCCTCTCTTCCTTCAAGTTCCTGCGTAAACAAGATCCTGCTCAGGAGAATGGGAAATCAAATAAACCAAGCAAGAGATTCGCTGCTCTTTGGGGTCAGGCCTGTGCCCTCCCCTGTATTGTACAGCCCCCAGCATGCTGTTGGGACTCAATAAATACCCACGGGTCCTGCGCTCTGACTGCCTTTGATTGCAGACTTTAGGAATGGGATTTAGTGTCTGTGTGTATCCTTAGGAAAGAATCTTCTCAGCCCTTTTATTCTCTCAGCCCAGGGCACCGATGCAGCTGTGGCTGAACTAACAATTGGAGCGCCTCACGCTGAGATGGACGGCCAGTCCAATCTCATGCTTCAGGGATTCCATGGTCACTGAGGGGTGAGGAAGGAATTTTTTACCCATATGTCAGAGAATAGCAAAGCTGGCCAGGTGCATTGTGGGGATTTCACCTTCCCCTTTGCTGATGCAAGAGGCAAGATACTGGAGTGGACTGACACAAAATGATTTTGCACCTTGTGGTCAAATCTCCTTTTCTCATGACACATTATACAAACAGGGTTTGTGGGGAGGCCCCGGGGCTCCCTTGGATTAAAATTCCCAACAAAAGCCAAGAGCAATCCTCCCTTAATCCAATCTGGGGGATGCAAACCCCAAAGGCCCTAGCCAGACAGCCCCAGCCCACCTTGTCTCTGTGATGTCAGCAGTGGCCCTGTGACACGAAGGGGGCAGGCAGCCTGTGGCTCAGTGTGCTCTGGGAGCTGGAGGAGGGAGCACACGGCTGTCTGGGCTCTGCTTTTCAGACAGTTGGGAGCGTTTTTTGGAGCGCATAGCACCTGTTTACACAGAACTCGTGGAGGAATCCACATCCTCACTGTCATCTGTGATTATATGTGAGACATCAAAATTCTGTGGCTCGACCATCCCAGCACAGGGGTGAGGGACCTTTCCTAGTGTATCCTCAGGGTTAGGAAAAAGAAGTACGAAATTATACCAAGCTCTGAGAATCAGCCTTTCTTTAGGTAAATATCTAAAAAGCAAAAATGGAAAACAAGTTTAAAATCAGATTTCCTGTGCTTGCTGATTTAAATCACAATGAAAATCATTGATTTGACTCGCTCTGATTTAAACCAGTCCATACTGCCGTGAACTTGGTGTGGGGTGGATGTCAAGTAATTTTATCCCAAAACTTAGTACAAATATTTAGTTTAGAGAAACAAGAAATGCTAGGCTAGTTCTTACTCTCTCTTTTTCTGACAATTCAGGGTGTGACTCCACTATTTTAGTCACAGGGGCTCTTTTACATACCTTAGAGGACACCGTGATTAAAGCCAAGCAAAATAATCACTGTTATTAACCATGGCTATTTAAAGAAAAGAAAACACTAAACAAAACAACAAAAGACAGAACACAAATGATAACAGGCTGATTTCTGTCCAGTCTCATCTGTATGCTTCTCTCTGGAGAGCTGTTAACAGATTACACCTTTGTGAGCAGGCTTGCCTTTGATGGGGTACTTTTCTTTTGGTAAATTGAAACCAGGTCTTATTTCCCAAAATTATTGTGAGTCATAGATACTAAGACTGTTTATGGATGGGCAACATAATTTTAAGAGCAGGCGGATCCTATTAATAACTAGACTGTTTATATAGATGGGCAAAGTAAGCAATTTTAACTCAATCCTCTGAAATAGAAGAAAGTAGTTAAATTACTTAGTTAGAAGAAACCATTTAAGGAGCTGGCTTGAGACTGGCCAATTAACAAAATATTTAGAATCTTAAATTCAGTTAAATCCCAATATTTCTCCGTTTCCCAATGATTAGCCTTTGTCTCTTTCCCAAATGCATGGTCTAAGCATTTAGTGGTTAACAGGAGAAACTGTTAACATCTTAAATTACAACAGCATTTCCATATCACAACAAAACTGTTGCAAGAGTTTATAACTCTAATCCCTTGGCAGGGTTTTAGTTAACTTCTCTTACCAGCACATGCTGAAGTTTTGGGGAGGTTTCCTTGGGCTGGTTTCTTCCCAAGTCTTCTCTCTTCTGTCTGTGTCAGCTTGCTTGTAGAGAGGGAGAGGATGAGTTGAGTTTGAGCAGGGTAGCAGAGCATGTGCAGGGTGCTCACTTAGAGTTTTTATACTCGTCTCTTCCCTATTTCTGTGCAATTTTAGAAAAACACACCTCTCTCGCCCTTTCATTGGCTCCGTACATTCATGGAGCCTCTTCATCTTATGGACAGGTAGTTTGTTAATGTGTATATGTGTTAGGGTTGTACGTCTTTCTTGACAGTTATATTTCCTTTGTTTTTGTTGGAGAGATTCTCAGAACATCTTCAAATTTAGTCTTTTAACTCTTAACTTATTCAGTTCATTTTCTGAGGTATTTCTTCAGCTTCATTAGGGTTCAACAGGAAATGAAATTCTGTTTTTAAAAAGTCCAAACCTGTGGTTTATGTACAGGTTTTTAGTTCTCGAAGCAGTCTTTTAAAATTAAATCATTCTTAACGAGTCTTTAGCTTAAATACGATTGAAGAAGTTGTTAATTCTCTAGAACAATTGTTGATGATGATTCTTCTTATCTTTCTGAGTTGGGGGAAGGAGTGGCTAGAGCTCTGCCAGTAACTAATTACTTCCCCATTAATATAATAAATAGTCTAAACTTAAATGGCTTCTTATAATCAGCTGAGCAAGGTCATTAGATTTCATGTTAGTACATAATGCATTTTACCACATGTAGTAATGTATTAGAAAACCAATTAGATACTTTGCATTCAGTTAAAATATTTTGCAAATATGCAAATATGCCCTCCAAAACAGTTTGCCATTTCAATATTTTAGAAATCAACTAAGGTTTTCTACAAA
>NW_027057824.1:0-3000 GCF_011386835.1 Chrysemys picta bellii
TTAACAGAACCAGCGAGCTCTCTGAGCCAGCCACCTTCCTGGCTCCCCTGATCCTGGGGCTGGACGGGTCCCCCAGCACCAGTTAGTGCAGCCATCGGACGGCTCCAATAGAAGCCAGCTGGAATGAGCCCTTAGGGACTGTTGTGCAGGCCCCCTCCTGCCCCCTGGCCTCCAGCATCCTCCCTTACCAAGGGGCAGCTGGGGATTCCCTTTATGGCCCAGCTGCCTCTTTCGGGCTGCTTCAAGCTCCCTTTGTGCTGCTCTAACCTAGGCCAAGGATCTGGCCCAGCAGCTGCCTGACGGCCTCTGGATAATCCTGTCTCCCTTCATCTGAGCTAGAGCCAGCCCAGGAGTGAGAGGATGGAAGGAGCCAATAGCTGGTCCATGGAGTGTCCCTGATCAACTGAAATATCCATCTCAATCCTGTCCTGGTTGTTAGCTGCACCTCCCTGCTGTCTCCTTCCCTCCATCACTGAGCTCTCCCCCTGCACCTGTAGGGAGCTCCCTTCTCACACTGCCTCGCAAGGGAGGGGTACAGCCACCTCTGCCTCTTTGTCCGCCAGATGCTCGGTGCGTCTTCGTTTATGACGGTGCAGGTCAGAAGGGCAGCCATGTTCCTCCTCTTCGAGCTGATGAGCATGTTCCAGGCCGGGTCGGGCCGGTTCTGGAATAACTACAAGATGGAAATGCTCCTCTACGTGGAAGGTGAGGAGGGAGTGTCTCCCCTTGCAGAAGCAAAGGGAGGGGACACCGTGATGCTGGGCTCAGAGAGGGAGAGGCCAGGGCCTCCCTCTGAATCCAGCATAATATGATGCTGTGACCTTGGAATCAGAGAGGATCACGTCAGGATCGTATCCCTTGGTTCATCTAGCCCAGCCCCCCATGCCTAGACAGGAAGGATCCTTTTCAGGACCATATCTAACCTTCATTCGACATCTCACACCCTCGGGAAGGATCTTGGCAAGCAGAACTCCTGGGTATTTCACATCAAGGGGTTTGGGTCTGAGGAGCATTGTTGTCCATCAGCAATTTGCAAAGAGCCATGGGTCCCCTCGGGGCCCGTGAGTCGGCAGCTCCTCCCCACCCCCTGCCAAACAAGAGCCAAGTTGAAGGCTGCTCCTCAGTAGAAGGGTCTAAACACAAAGGAAATTGACCTGCCCATCTCTTCCAGATCACAAGACCTGCTTCTGCCAGAGGGAGTGGGAGCAGCAGCTGCTGCAGGTAAGGGTCAGAGAAATGGAGGGCTGGAAAGGAACTCAAGAGGTCATCTAGTCCAGCCCCCCCCACACCACCCCCCACGCTGAGGCAGGATTAAGAGGCCCCTCAGCAGCACTACATTGTGGGACAGAGGAAGCGGCTGAGTCCAGCAGATGCAATTGGAGAAGCACCAGGGGCAGCTCACAAGGATTCACAAACATTAGGAGAGATGTGGGGGGTGACAGTGCACGCTCCGTCTTCCCCTCCCCTCCCAGCTGTGGTGGGTTCCTGGCTGGAGCTATTGAAAGGACCAGTTTCTTGGCCCCTCTCGGTTCTAACTGGCTCTTCTTTCCCTGGCAGTTCCTGGAAGACCTTCTCTTTTTCATCTCGGACCACACCTGGCTGGGTTGTTTCATCACTAGTATCAGGCGCCAGCTGGCCTACGGTGATAAGCGGCCCGGTGACAAGGTCAGTGACCTGGAAGGAATTGGGGTTCAGTGCCTAGTTCAGAACAGCAGTCGCTAACCAGGGGCAGCTTGGGGTCAGTGAAACAGACAACTATACCCAGTGGGCTCTGTGCATGCCCCAATGCATCCAGCATGATGGTGTCTCTTTCACAGAGCTTTCTCTACAAGTGCTGGGGCACCGTGATGATGTTTTTTCCAGCAGAGAGCATCAAGCCCCAGCTATGGCTTCTGGTGGAGATGGTCGATTTCCGAGAAGAAGAGGAAAGAGAGGTGAGGTCTTTGCTCCTCCACTGTCAAATGATCCCTCATTCTTTGTCAATCCCCTGATGCTACATGTGTATGTTCTGCCTTGGACAAGGTCCAGTGGATTGAAAAGATCTTCCTTATACCCATGCCCATGGCAATGACTTTGAGAGCCTATCTTGGCCCCTTGGCTTGTTGCTCAGCATTCCCAACCTCCATCTTTCTGTCTCTCAGGGATTCACCCGAGCGCTTGGGCTGTGTGCCAGGCAACAGCTAGACGAGATTTTCGCCATCCTGGAGCACTGGGAAGAGTTTGTCAGCAGGGTGCAGCTCCAGCCTTCTGCCGGTGGCTCTCTGGAGGTACGGTCCCAACTAGCATCTCTGTTCTTTCAGCCATCCCTTCACCAGCCTTTGCAGGTAAAGGGACCTGCCAGGGAGGACCCTGCTTCCCAGAAGCCTGTTCAGCGAAGAGCTGAATTTCCAAGCAGTGGCTCAGCCTCCGTGCAGGGAGCCCTTTCCTTACTCCTCCGTGGAGTTGCAATCACAGCACAATGGGGTGGATCCAGGGGGGAAGGTGGGTCCTGTTGTCTAAGCTCTCCAGGGTATCTCCTGGGGAGCTCAGACATGCTCTATGCAGCCCCATAAACAAGGCTCAGAGAGGGCCCAAAAGACACTGCCAAGCCATCAGCTCCAGCTGACACATTTCTAGCAGAACAGACCCTTGGTCTTCCCCTGAACTGGGCTATTTCACAGACCTTCCTGGCAGACTCAGCAGGGCTGGCATATCTGACATTAACCTGCATCCCCCCTTCCCCCGCACCACCACCACCACCTCCCCAGTAACTCTCTGGGCCAGTGCAATCCACTGTAGTCCCAGTGACATCTCTGGAGCTAGGCTGAATTAAAGCAGCTGCTAGTGCGTCCCCTTCGTCTGCCGGGTCACCTCAACCACCCAATCCTGGGGAGCTGGGAAGGGCCTCGGAGTCCAGGCAATTCAGCTCAGCAGAGTAGCCTTTGGTTGCTAAGCCGGCTGGGTGAAAAATCCTCCCCTGGCCCCATTTGTAAGTTAGGAGCAGCTGGAGGCCATCCCTTC
>NW_027057825.1:0-3000 GCF_011386835.1 Chrysemys picta bellii
GAAGAGAAGAGTGAAGCCACAGCTCGTATCGAATCTGCTCTTCAGCAGACTACACGCTGCACATCAGACGTACAGCAGCAGTGTTGGTGAATTAATCTAGTACAGTGGTTCCCAAACTGGGGTTCGCGAAATGTTACAGGTTGTCCGCGGGGAACAAATTCCCTAACGGCGGACAGAGCTGTCCCTAGGGAGACAGCTGGCAGCATGGGGCCAGCAGCCCGGAGCCCCTGGACGTCCAAGAGCGAAGTAGATCAAAGCAAGCATCTCTATCACACTGAGATTTAAACTTCAAAACTCCTTATAGGAAATGCAAAGGGAGGTGGATATTTTTTCCTGTTTTTAAAATTAAATAGGCAGCTAATATTGTTTTTAAAATGATTAGGAAGAACAAGTTTAAGCTTTGTTGTAACGTGCGTTGTTTGTCTGGACTGCTCAAGACCTGAATGCTTGTGTAGAAGGAACTCTAAGTTGACTTCTTAAATACCTTCATCAAGGAGTATCAGGTGTGAAACAGCATGAAACGTAGGAGCCTTGTCTTATAACAGACTTATTCAAAGTGATACAAGCTACGAAAGTAAGATCTTGGAAGAGTGTTGCCATTTTCATAATGTAATAAAATACTGTAATGATAAATAATAATTAATAATAAAGTGTGTAATAAGCTTGTCATCAAAACAAATTTTATATTTCCCAGATTACTGTTTTTATAATTTATACTCAGGTAAAGGAGAAAATCCCTGGAAATATTTATTTTGAGGAAGGGGTTCGCGAGACTTGACATTTTAGTGAAAGGGGTTTTGTCATAACTATCAAGGGAAGGGTAACAGCCCTCCTGTGTACAATACTATAAAATCCCTCCTGGCCAGAGACTCCAAAATCCTTTTACCTGTAAAGGGTTAAGAAGCTCAGGTAACCTGGTTGACACCTGACCCAAAGGATCAATAAGGGGACAAGATACTTTCAAATCTTGGTGGGGGAAAGGCTTTTGTTTGTGCTCTTTGTTTTTGGGGGGAGTTCGCTCTTGGGACTAAGAGGGACCAGACATCAATCTAGGCTCTCCAAATCTTTCTGAACAAGTCTCTCATATTTCAAACTTGTAAGTACAGCCAGGCAAGGCATGTTAGTTTTATCTTTGTTTTCCCAACTAGTAAATGTACCTTTTGCTAAGGTGTTTACCTCTGTTTGCTGTAACTTTGAACCTAAAGCTAGAGGGGGTTCCTCTGGGCTCTTTAAGTTTGATTACCCTGTAAAGTTATTTTCCATCCTGAGTTTACAGAGATGATTTAGACCTTTTTCTTTAATTAAAAGCCTTTTTTAATAACCTGATTGATTTTCCTTATTTTTAGATCCAAGGGGATTGGATCTGGATCCACCAGGAGTTGGTGGGAGAAAGGAGGGGGGGTGGTTAATTTCTCCTTGTTTTAAGATCCAAGGGGTTGGATCTATGTTCACCAGGGAGTTGGTGGAAGAGTCTCTCAAGGCTACTCAGGGAAGGGAGTTAGCCCATTGGGAGTGGTGGCAGGGGACCAGATCTAAGCTGGTAGTTAAGCTTAGAAGTTTTCATGCAGACCCCCACATCTGTACCCTAAAGATCAGAGTGGGGAAGGAGCCTTGACAGGTTCACAGGTTGTTAAAGTTTGGGAACCACTGATCTAGAATGAGAACACAGTATCTGCACTATCCGGGTCCAAAATAGGGTAAATGCACACAAGGCAGACTTTTAATAATGCTTGGACAATACAAAGCCAACTCCCTCCTCCATGCAAGTTCTGCTGGTTGGATGTGAAGATACGAGGGTGGGGTTGCAGTCATGGAGGTGATGTTTTATAAACATGCTCCTGGAAGACCAATAGACTGCTTCTACTACACAGCCACTTCCTAGGGGAATCCAAAGAGACTAGGTTTCATTTGGGACACCTTCCAGAAAACAGCTTAGGAGAGAGGTGCTTCAGCTGCCTTGGGAACATGTACTTCCAACAGATTCTCTACCACCCAACTGGGAAAAGTCTCCATGTGTGTCAAAGACGGGACTGCTTACGGGCCGAAAGGTCAAATTCCTGGAAGCTGAGAGTGAGAAGTTTTAAATCACCCTATGGTGAAACTCCTCTGATTACCAGACAATGCCAGGATTAATTGCCTCAAGTACCATGTCACTAATCCAGCATGCCAGGGACATCCCAGAGTGCAAAGGCAAACACGGTGGTTTACGAGCAGCTCTTTTGCTTGACCTAGATACAGAAATCTGGTTTTGCCTGGGAGGGGAAGGAACAACAGATTATTTAGAACTTTTGACAGCGCTGCAGCTTTAAGCACCAGAGAAGCAAATGCTTCCTCAGATTTTCAGCCTTCAGTAAGATGTGGCAGCCCTTACAGAAACAAGCAAGAAACTGCCTGGAGACACAGAATGACTACCCTGAAGTCACAAACCTTTGCTGACCTGTCACCAACTGCTGGCGAAGGAAGCTGCACACACTGCAGTGCTCCTGGTCTGGCCACACAAACACGCTTGGCAGCGTCACTGAGTCAAGACAGCACTCACCAGATCTTCTGGCTCCCTCGAAAGTACTCCAACGGCCCAGCTTGACAGACATGCATGTGGGGCAGTGGCCTGCACTTCCACACGCATCTTTTGGGGATTTTTTTTTTTAAGCTGCAGTTCCAAAGGAATGTTTTGGGGGAAGTTCTGGGTTATACAGGCAGTCAGACAAGCTTCTAAGGCCAGAAGGGATCATTGTGTTCTGTTGGCATCCCTAAATTCAGAGTCCAAAAGGGGTGACTTCAAAGGGAGGCTCAAAGCACTGTTGAAAACCAGACAGGCTATCCAGTAACTTAGAACACCTTCAGACATTGCCACTATTTGCATCTCTCGGGTCCCCCGATTCGTTACTAATAGACTTACAGTCTGTATTCAGTGCTCCTTAGCTTATGGCTTTGGATACCCAATGACAGCTGGTTGAGCTTTTCTGGTAGTTCTACCTGTGTATTTATACAACACAATTA
>NW_027057826.1:0-3000 GCF_011386835.1 Chrysemys picta bellii
GTGGCTCTGTGATCCAGGATAAGGACCACTGCATAAGATCTCTAACTGCCCTCCTCCGCCACAAAGTCACATAGCCGCCCTCCCACCCCCCAGACAATGAAAACCACCTCCCAGACTGACCAGGGTGCCTAGTGAATGCACTGTGTGTGTGACCTGCTGCTGAACCTGCCCCCGTGTCTGTACCAACCACCTTTCCCCCCCTTAAAACAGACTGTCCTCTAAAAAAACACGATGGAAACAGCAATTAACAGAAACTCATTTTTTATTAGCAAATGGACAGTTAGGGGATGAAACTGGGATGGGGGCTTGGGTGAGGCGGGAAGGAAAGGACTTATCAAACTTTGGGGAATGACAGCATTCTGCCACTTGAGCAGTCTGCAGGGGTTGAGTGACAGTTTTCACGGGCTCTGCAGCCCCTCCTTCTGGGTACTTTCGGTGAGGGGGATATGGGACTTTGTGGCGGGGGATGGTGGTTGCAGATAGACTGCAGCGGGGCTCTGTCCTCCTGCCTCCGGTCCTGCAGAACATCCACAAGGCGCCGTAGCTTTTCCGTTTGCTCCCTCATTAGGCCAAGCAGTGTTTGAGTCGCCTGCTGGTCTTCCTGCAGCCACCTCTCCTCCCGTTCGCTGTGTGCTCTCTGGTACTGGGACATGTTCTCCCTCCACTGACTCAGCAGGGTTGCCTCGGCTCGGGAGCAGCCCATAAGTTCTGAGAACATGTCGTCCCGTGTCCTTTTCTTTCTACGCCTAATCTGCGACTGCCTTTGGGAGGGGGATGACAGGGTAGGTCGGGAGACAGCCACAGCTGTGGGATGGGAAAAAGGGAGTGAATTCCTCAGAAAGATAAATTTTTGGGGGAACAAAGAAAATAGTCTTTCTCTGTGAAAAAGACCATTCACAGCACCTATCAGATGCGCACTCAGGACAAGGTCGAATTTTCGGCCTTCGCATTCAGTCCCTGGGGTCTTGCAGTGCAGATCACAGAATCGGAACAGCAGAGCGGAATTTGGGTAGTGGGCTGACATGGTAAGCCGTAGACTTGTGGCAGCTTAAAACTGTAATAATAGCACTGCCCTACTTTCATGTTCAAAGCAATGCTCCTAGCGTTGGCCAGTTCCTGCTGCCAGCAATCTGGCAAGCATGAACTCTGCCCCTGTCCCACCCCCTCGTGGCTGTCCCCGGGAAAGATCCCTCTATGCTGCCCCTCTCCCGCCTCCACCACATGGCTGTAAACCGGCGGTCACAGTTCTGTAAAGGAACAGGGAAGCAGTCCCAATACTAACATTCCCCTAATTCAAAGCAGATCACCATGAGCGACATCACTCTGATGCGTATTTCAGACAGCGACGAAGAACGCATGCTTCGAGAAAGCCTGCAAACTGCAGGGTCGTATGCCGCCATGCTGTGCAAGGCAATGATACCGGAGTACTTGATGGTAGCCTGGCGCGGAAACGTTTCATACTACGGAGGACACAACATGGCCGCTCTGCCAAGGAACCTCATGCAAAGGCTTTCCAATTACCTCCAGGAGAGCTTCATGGAGATGTCCCCTGAGGATTTCTGCTCTATCCCCGGACATATTGACCAAATTTTACTGTAGCTGCACTGGCAAGGGCTAAACAGTAGAGCGCCTACGGCAAACCAATGAAGATATACCGGACATTGTTAGATTTTTTTGCAGCAGTTGCACTAGCAAAGACTAGAACTTTAAGTGCCTAGGACAATCTAATCATGAAAAAGCCACAGTTAATATTAATATTCTTTTCAAAATAAATGTTTACATGTTTAATCCACTTACCGGCTGATCCTTCCCCTGATTCTGGGTCCGGGTTAACGCCTGGGGACGGTTGGTACGGGATCTCTGTGAGGGTGATGAAGAGATCCTGGCTGTCTGGGAAATCAGCGTTGTAAGCGCTGTCGACTGCCTCGTCCTCCTCATCTCCTTCCTCATCTTCCCCGTCCACTACCATCTCAGAGGAAGCGGGCGTGGACAATATCCCATCCTCAGAGTCCACGGTCAGTGGTGGGGCAGTGGTGGCGGCCGCACCTAGGATGGAATGCAGTGCCTCGTAGAAACGGCATGTCTGCGGCTGGGATCCGGAGCGTCCGTTTGCCTCTTTAGTCTTCTGGTAGCCTTGTCTCAGCTCCTTGATTTTCACGCGGCACTGCGTTGCATCCCGGCTGTATCCTCTCTCTGTCATGGCTTTGGAGATCTTCTCGTAGATCTTTGCATTCCTTCTTTTCGATCGCAGCTCCGAAAGCACGGACTCATCGCCCCACACAGCGATCAGATCCAAGACTTCCCGATCAGTCCATGCCGGGGTCCTCTTTCTATTCTGAGATTGCATGGCCATCTCTGCTGGAGAGCTCTGCATCGTTGCCAGTGCTGCTGAGCTCGCCACGATGTCCAAACAGGAAATGAGATTCAAACTGCCCAGACAGGAAAAGGATTTCAAATTTTCCCGGGGCTTTTCCTGTGTGTCTGGTCAGAGCATCCGAGCTCGGACTGCTGTCCAGAGCGTCAACAGAGTGGTGGTGCACTGTGGGATAGCTCCTGGAGCTATTAGCGTCGATTTCCATCCACACCTACCCTAAGTCGACATGGCCATGTCGAATTTAGCGCTACTCCCCTCGTTGGGGAGGAGTACAGAAGTCGAATTTAGGAGACCTCTATGTCGAACTAAATAGCTTTGTTGTGTGGACGGGTGCAGAGTTAATTCGATTTAGCGCTGCTAAATTCAACATAACCTGCTAGTGTAGACCAGGCCTGTGACTCTCTGACAATATGAAATACACCAGTGATATGTTGCCGGAAGTGTTTGGGATGAAATAAGCACAGATATGGTAGGAGTGAATCTTAAAGACAAATAAACGGAATCTCTAGTTGCCAAACAGCTCTAGAAGAGTAGAAGAGATCAGGGCCAGCTGCAGGCACCAGCTAAAGAAGCAGGTGCTTGAGGCGGCCAATACCAAGGCGCGTCACTCCGGCTGCTATCGGGGC
>NW_027057827.1:0-3000 GCF_011386835.1 Chrysemys picta bellii
ACATTCCAGATCAATTCTTTGACCACTGGACTAAAAGTTATAAGAAGGCTTGGAAGGTTTAGATTTCTATGGGTAAATTTCAGTAAACATTGATTTCACCATAGACACAAACTAATGAACCAGTATTTCCATCAATGGCAATTAAAATGTACAGATAGGCAAAGCAAGAAAAATGCTGCTTAAGAACTAATTAGAGTTTCATTTGAGGATATTTACTTTGTATATTTTGACATGTGATGTTGACCATTTGTGTTTTAACCATTCTAAAGATTTAAAGCAGGGGTTGTCAAACTGGGGGTTGGGACCCCTCAGGGGGTCGTGAGGTTATTATGTGGGGAGTCGCGAGCTGTCAGCCTCCACCCCAAACCCTGCGTTGCCTCCAGCATTTATAATGGTGTTAAATATATTTAAAAGTGTGTTTAATTTATAAGGGGGGGTGGGGTCACACTCAGTGGCTTACTATGTGAAAAAGGGTCACCAGTAAAAAGTTTGAGAATCACTGCTTTAATTTTTTGAATCTCAATATCTACTGTCCTTAAATAATTATTGTCTGATTCCACCATTTTCTGATGTCCCCATAATTCCCTTTGCAAATTTAAACAAAAATAAACGAATATTATCTGTCAAAAATATAAAAAATAGAAATTGCATCCTGCCAAGCCGAGCTATAAGGTGAGCAGGGCACATGCCTCCACCCCCATGCCCGGGTTTTGAATGGGACCCAATCCAGCAAGGAGCCACTGAGCACACCTACAAAATGATCTCAACACATGCCCAGCTTTCTACGAGTTTTCCATGAGAACATGTTGACATTAAGGACAGTTATCAATTTTCTGTTATATTTCATATTGATGCTTCTGAATCAAAATTTAGGGTTTTTAGTATTTCAACTTTCATATCAATTCAGGGTGAAAACAAATATTGGAATATTGGAATATGCCATGAGATGAAAACTCCATTTTCCAGCCAGCTCCGTATTTACTGCAATACTCGTGTTGAGGAAAGTACTCACAAATGTCAATATAGGTTCCCTAAAGCAGCTCTTAAGAGAGGCAGAAGAATTCCCACCTCTTCGCCAGATCTCCCTATTTAGAGAACACCATTCCCTTTTGTTTTAAATTGTTCTGTGTAGTGCACTCTGCATAGTGTGCCATTAGAGTTTGTTTCAGTTGTTTGATTTAATATTCTGTCTTTGATTCCCATTGAATGTATGTGTGTGCAGGTGTGTGTGTGTGCATCTGCTGCCCCCATTGGAGGGGATGCACCCTTTCCTCTGTGTGTGTGTGTGTGTGTGTGTGTGTGCTCAAATTCCTGGAGAATGGTTGTGTGGTTATGGCACAGTTTCAGGTATCAGGAGACCTCAGTTCCCATTGCTGGGAATGCTGACTTGCTCTGCTAACCCAGTCTCTTCACCCTTAGTGGGTCACTACCATTTGATGCGTTGCTTTGAGATCCATATATTGAAGGTGCGAAGGGTATGCAAAATATTATATTTATTATTGCTCATTTTTATTTCAACTCTGTTGTTTCACAGTAATGTCAATTATTATGAAGCTCCGCGTCAACAAATAACCTTGAAGTAAAACATCAGGGGAAAAGTCTCTTCCTACATTGTAGGAACTTTCGTCTTGCAAACTCTTTATAGCAAGGGGATGAGACAAAGATCCTCAAATGGTGTAAATCAGTATAGCTCATTGTACAACCATGGAGCTATTAAGATTTACACTAGCTGAGGGACTGGACCTTGGTGTTCTGTATGCTGAGAGAAACCAATGCATTTAGGATGCTGCTTTGATATTAGGAACAATTTAAACTGTTCTTTAATATTTAGGAAAGAATAACAACATTTGTTTAGTACCCACTGGGCCAAAATCCTCCACTGATTTCAACATTCTTACATCGGAGATGAAATTGACCCATAATGATTTTCATTCTTCAAAGTGTTTTAACCATGTTGGGCTCAGCACCATCAGTTTACTCATACAGCCAATTTTAGACTGAAGGCTCCCAACAGATGGGAAACCAGCATGAATTGGTACAATTTGCATGGACCTATTTGGTGTCTCTAATATTCAGCACCAATGTTTCTTTCTTTGTCACATCTATGGATAAGTCCTTACTTATGTGAGTTGTGACTTCAGTGGGAATGCTTGCATTGGCATGATTATTCTCATGATGAAGATACGAGTGAGATCAGAATTTTGCCCTCATTTGGAAATCTTATTTGGTAAAATATGGTTGTAGAAGAACATTCCCAAAAGGGGAAGAAAACAAGAAAGACTGATTCCTTTTGAAATTTTCATGTAGAGAGAGAAAAAAATGTATTCGAAGAGGAAGAATAGATCCCCTGATGCTGGAAACTGGTATACCTCCATTGCTAGTATAAACTGATATATCTCATTTAGGGGGAGGGATAGCTCAGTGGTTTGAGCATTGGCCTGCTAAACCCAGGGCTGTGAGTTCAATCCTTGAGGGGACCACTTAGGAATCTGGGGCAAAATCAGTACTTGGTCCTGCTAGTGAAGGCAGAGGGCTGGACTCAATGACCTTTTAGGGTCTTTTCCCACTGGGGACTGGACTCAATGACCTCCCAAGGTCCCTTCCAGTCCTAGAATCTATGAATCAGATCTGGATCTGTTGAGATCAGCTGTAGTTCCACCGGTGCCAGTGTGGTCAGATCTCCAGCTGATTTACATTGGCATAGCTTGATTGATGTCAATACAGCTACACCATTTCACATCTGCTGTTGACTGGGCACATTTACATATTTATATACAGAACTTCAGCAAGTTTTAGCTTGAAGGGTCGCAGGAGATGGGAAACCAGTTGCTTGATTCACATCCACGTGTGGTATTCTTCAGGTCTAGCTCCACTGTCTCTTTCTTTGCCACTCCTATAGTTGACCTGTTCTGAGAGTGAGCCTGGAGAGAACCAGACCATCTCTGATGTTTTCATCCTGGTGGGATTTTCAAACCTTAACAAGCTGCAGATTTTTCTGTT
>NW_027057828.1:0-3000 GCF_011386835.1 Chrysemys picta bellii
GCAACAAAGAACGTGGCCCCCTCCGAACGGTGGCCCCCTCCGAACAGATGTCTGGGCGGAGCCCCTTACAATGCAGAAACTGGAATGTGGTATTTATTTTGCCACTTTTAGGGGCCCCCTTCCTTGCAGGGCCCCCTCCGGTCGGAGGGTACGGAGAGCGCTTGCTACGCCTCTGCCTGCAGCCCCTCAGCCGATGCTGCGGCAATGAGAGAGGACAGTCACTGCTGGAACTGCAAGCGTGGGCAGATGCAGCTGGTTACCCATGGGGGTAACCTGCCAGGAGGGTCATGTAGGGACATTGAGGTTGCTCTAAGGTTCCTGAGATCTCAGGTCCCTGCACACCCCAGTTTAACATCAACCCTGCCGAGCCATGTGTCTGTGTCTCTTACAGTTTCCGAAATGACGCACAATACCGAGAAGCTGTTCATAGCCCTGGGTCCACTCCTGCAGAGCACAAGCATACGGGTGAGTCTGGAACCATGGCCAACGCGGCCAAAGCTAGGGAATGTCTGCCTGCCAGTGCAGAGCCTGCCGGGACCCTGTGCATCGAAACACATGACCCGTCAGTGCTCCATAGTGTAGGGCAGAAGGTGGGGGAGAGAATCCCTGCAGGGCTCCGGCTGCATTGTCATCTCTGGGCTGCCTAGCAGTATTTCACCAAAGGATCCCAGCCTGGACTGGGAGGGGACAAGGTCCCTCCACACTGTGTGCAAATCATTTCTGTTTCTCTCTGGGTCTGGCAGGTCAGAGAAGCCCTTGCTTATTTTATAAGGACAATGGGGGCGCATGGGCTCTTGGAGAAATCTGCCTCAAGACCCTTAATTGACTTCTTGGTGCGTCAGTGCACCCTGACCCTCGACAGCACGGTAAGAATCTGCAGAGACCTTGGTGACGGGAGTCCGTGAACAAGGCAGAACATGGGGTCAAGGGATAGGGAAGGGGGGCAGTTGCAGATGGGGATGGGCAGGTGATGGGCAGCAAATAGGACTTGGGAAGCAGATGGAACTGGGGACGGCACCCTCCGTCTACTGATGGAAGATGATGACAAATAGAAGACAGTGTTTTTTCCTCCCAGCCCATTCTCTCTGATCCCTCTCCCAGTTGCTATCCGGGCTCTGTCCCTCGCGCAGGGAGGGCAGGACCCCTGGCTTCCTCCTTCTCTCATCTCACTGTGATCATCCACCTTAGGAGACTAAGCCATGATGGATCTGGTTTTCACCAGGCAGAGGGGTGGAGCCTAGAACTGGCTCCACACAGACCCTGGGCTGGTTATGGCACAGTCACAGCCAGGGTTGCGCCTTTTCTCTTCAAGCCCCATTTTCACCCCCTGCCATGCCCACTAGAGTTACCGTGCCACGAAGTTCTCCACCGAATCTAAATCTCCCTGGTGTCTCCCTTACTTCTCACCATCAGGAGGAAGCAGACGGGAGGCGCACTATGGAGCTCGAGGTCCGCCAGCTCTGCTCCAGCACCCTGCAGTCCCTGGCTGACTCCCCCAGAATGGCCAATGTAAGTGACCCTGCCCCTCTCCATTGGACACAGGCCTCTCTGGGTCTGAGCTTTTCAATGAGACAGGCCCCAACCAGACTTATTTATCTGAGCCTCCCCGCTCCAGAACATCATGGGGTTGGTTAAAATGGACCCCGGATCCGAGCTAGACCTGGGTCTTTGGAACAGGGAACACTCACCGGCTGAGTGCCCCTGCATGCCAGCGTTTGGTGTCAAAGGGGCTTTTCCGCTCGAGTATCCCCTGTGGTCAGTCATGCTGGTTCTGCAGCTTCCATAGCTCAGTCCCTCTTCATTGGTTCTTCTGTTAACTTTTCCCTGGCTGTTACAGGCTGGGGTCTATACAGCCCATCACATTCTTGTTTTGCAAAAGCCAACCCTAGCCCAGGAGTTCCTGCCTCTCACCCATACTACCCTGGTGCCTACAGGAGAGTCCACTGAGCTGGGAGACACTACATCCAAATCTCATCTCTGCTGGCTATTGCTTAGGTTTCCACACACTGCACAGACCTGATTACTGACCCAGGCGTCAGAACGCAAGCCTAAGCAGTCAAGTATTAGCCAGCCCCCTCCACACACTGAACAAATTAACAGCGAGGTTGCGCACGGTCACTTCAGGCAGAGCTGAGACTAGAAGCCACATTTCTAATAAGGCAGACCCAAGTATTTTGCACTCAGCTACACTGTCTTTCAGATTGAGCATGCCCAATATATGTGCTTTAGTTACTACAGGTGGGGATAGACCCCTGGGGATTCCTGATCTCCACTCTTCTACAGTCTAGCAAAGAGTTGTGTAACCCTCTGGCACAGTGTGTGTTAAGTCCCCCTCTTGTCCACACAGCAGACGGCAATTGCGTCTGTGCTTCAAGTGGCGCAGGTCTGTGTGGGGATGTGAAGGGCAGAGCTCAAACCTCCCTGAGCGCCTGTCATGGTTTCACTTGATAGTATTGGGTTTCCTAGTCTCCTCTTTATTTAGCAAGCTGGTGTATTGCGCTCCTGCCGTGAGAACACAGCCTTTCCCAGTGGGACTGGAGTTAGGAAATACTGTGCTGTCAATGACGATGCTACACTCAACAAAAGGCGGGGGGTCAGTCATGTGTCACGTGATTTGGTGGTGGAGGCAGACACTGATAGGTGTGAAGGGGGAGGGAGTGGGGATCGCTGCATGGTTCAGGCTGGGTAGAGAGGTCTGGCTGGCGGTGGCGAGGCCAGGGGTCCTGTCTAGTGTAGGAAAGAGAGAGCTGGTGCAGGAAGAGGATATTTCCCTACTGAGATGGCTTTTCTCTGCTCTGCAGGTTTTATGGCCTGGGCTGCTCCTTCAACTGAGCCCAGCAGCCCATGGGCCAGCCCTGCCTCTCCTCCTGCAGACCTCGGTCGGGGTGGTAAAGAGGATGCAGGAGGAAGGCAGGCTGCCCTTGGCCAGGAGGTGCGGCAAGGCGAACAGAGGTGAGTCCCAGTATTTTATCCACCCGCTCTTAGTCCTTCTGTAGCGAG
>NW_027057829.1:0-3000 GCF_011386835.1 Chrysemys picta bellii
AAGAGACTGCAATAGCCAACACTGTGACAGAGTAAGATTTTCTCCCTCTGCTGACATGGGTACTTGTGGTCTGTGTGTCACTTTTCACAGCCACAGCTTGTTCACTCACCTTGGCAGGAAAACCGGCTTCTGGGCCAAGTGTTCCCGAAAGTTCGGGAGAGGCAGAATCAGAGTTGACGTACCGCTCTACGTAGTCTGACCAACGCTGAAATTGGGCACAGAACACAAGGGGTTAACCAACATCTGCCAAATCAAACAATTCAAACCCAGCTCTGAAGGGGTTTGGTTGGAAGTGGATGAAAGAAAAGCAACCTTTGGAGACTCCATATATTTCACACAAGTCCCACTCACTCTCCCCCCATGGATGGATATACCTATATCATAGAACTGGAAAGGAACCTGAAAGGTCATCCAGTCCAGCCCCCTGCCTTCACTAGCAGGACCAAGTACTGATTGTTGCCCCAGATCCTTAAGTGGCCCCCTCAAGGATTGATCTCACAACTCTGGGTTTAGCAGGCCAATGCTCAAACCACTGAGCTATCCCTCCCCCTATATGCACCTGCACTGTCTGGTTTTTGAAATTCTTAATAAGAGATGCCAACAAGGCTTGTTCAACCCAATTCACTGAGTGCACTGTGTCACAGAATGAATGTGTCCTGTAGGACTAGAAGCAGGTCATAAACTATAGCATCTGAAACACTGACAGCTCTGCCATCTTCATCCAGTTATACCCCCATTTAAACTTTACATGCTTAATAGCTGCAGCTGAACTCCAAGGACAATCGGCTCTTACCTCTGCCTCTACGGAATCATCCGAGTTCTCCTCTTCGGTGTCCAGCAGCTCGATGGTTAATTGGACCTGGCCTCTGCTCTGAATGAACATCAGCTACAAAGCAGAATGCGGAAGGAGACTTAGTAACCAATTATTCAGAAAAATAAATCCAATAAACTTTATGCAACGGTAGGATACTAGCCCCAGTTACACAATCTGAACACAGAAGGAGTTTTGACAATGAGTGGAAAGTTCTAGATCACTAAGGAGCTAATCTAACAGAGGGTAAAAGGAGAAAGAAATTATTCTACATATATGGGCAGAAGAGAATTCCTGGATAGCGAACCATGACATACTTAAAGAGAGGTGGAAGAAAAAAGCATGAATTGCTGCAGTGAACAGTTGGTATTTTATTAACGATCAGAAAAAATTTCTCTGTTACCCACAGAGTTTGCTCGAAATTGGGATGGTTATAAAGGCAAAGCAAGGAGCTGGACTCCTTTTAGCAGCATGCTGTTTTCTGATCAATTTGTGCAGTTTCAATTCTTTGCTTCCCTGCTTATTTTGAGACTCTCATCGGGAACACAGAGACGCCCTATAAATATCAAAGCCATTATCAATGAATTTCACTAGTTCAAGATGGGCCCGGCCACTTCTGATTTCACAGCGACGAGAAGTATGAATTTGATTTGAACTGAGAGTCAGGTTTATTTAACGCATAGGTGACAAATATTAGTAAGAGACCGTTACAGTCTACAATGGATGAGATGGAGAAAAAGGTGGAAAGCGTCAGTGACCCACCCCACAGGAGGGAGGGAGAGACAGAGATTAAAAGCCTAGTGACAGCAATCACTCAATACAGTATTACTCTGGCTTTGGGTACACTGAGAAATACAGGGACAAATCCCAGCTTTCCTTCAGGATACGTATTTTTCCATCTTCCTTGCAAATGTCCCATTTCCGAGGAACTCTTTATAGAAATATTCTTCTGTTTTTCCTGTTCGTTCTACAGTTCCTGTCTGGATTGATGCAAGCCCCGCCAAGGGCTATATTAAGACCGACAGTCACAGAGCAGGTACTCGGCAGCTCCACCAGGCTAGAATGCACAATCAGGTCACCCTCTCAAGCTCTATGACAGCTGCGGAGCACACAGGTGTCCAGAGGTCCTTGGGATATTTGGATAGTTACGTAAAATGAAAAGCTGAGCCCATTCTCCTTTCTCAGCGAGTCTTCGTACTTCCCCTTGTCGGAAGCTCCTCCAGGAGTCCTCCTCCAAGCGTCACTGCAGGCAGATATGGTTTTTACCTTGAAACAGTTCTCGTCTGACATGAGCTGCTCGGCTTTGCGCTGGTACGTGGCCTCCACAAGGGCCCAAGATGACTGTGAGGACAGCAGGCCTCCGGTAGCTCCGTTGCTATTCTCCAACAGGTAAAGCTCTGTCACCTGCATGCAGATCTCATCGCTCACTGTGTGCTGAAGCTGGGAGCAGGAAGGACACAGAGAAGAGGAGTTAGTGAAGTGGTTTTAAATGCCTCTGGACTTGGTGCACTGTATACTGCAGTAGCCCCCTTTCCCCAACCCAAGTCAGTCAGAGGGCTTTGCACTAGTGTGCACTATGGACAACCTGCCTTCTGCAGTCAGGCCGTAGACAAAAGAGAACACTAAGAAAATCTCCAAAATAAACTTCTCCATGTAGCAACAAGCAGAGTTTGACATTAATCAAAACAAGCCAGGCTGAGCCTTCATCATTTGCCTGCACTTCTAGACTTGCATGTTTGCATGCAAACACTTATGTCAAAAGCTATAATTGATGAAAAATGATTTTATCTCCCCTGCATACATATACGCTGTGGCAGAATTGGTCAGATTTCCAGTTCTTCTCCACTATGCACCACGCAAGTCTCAGAACCAGCTAAAGAATATGTCCATCAATGCAGATTAGAAATGAACATACCCTTCAAAATTCCTGCTTCAAACCTCTGTCTGGTCAAACCACAGCAAAAAAAAAAAAAAAAAAAAAAAAAAAATTCTAGCCATCTAAGTATTAAAACTAAAAAAACAATTATTTAGGTTATGAACATAGTAGCCTCTTCTACTGTGAATTACTACTACACCCATTGGAAAACATTGTGTTCTTTAAAATAAATAATGATGCTGGCAAAATACAGTTACACATACAAAGTAACTATGAATTAATAACCTTTAAGTGAGCATTATGAAGGAAATGC
>NW_027057830.1:0-3000 GCF_011386835.1 Chrysemys picta bellii
GGTATGTCTAGTATTTATCTATCACTCTGGTGGGCACTATGGAATTATGGACCAGAATTTCACCAAGAGGAAATTAGCAAAACACCACTGAAGTCAAGCTTATGACCTGACCCATGATTGTTAATTAGTTCAGTTCAGAATGATAGATTCAGACACAGATAGATAGATAGATAGATAGATAGATAGATAGATAGATAGATAATGAACATAGACACAACCCATATGCTCAGACACACACTACGATTCTCTGCCAATGTATGGAAAATTCAAATGAAGAAACCAGTGACATGATCTTGCTCTCATTGCAGACTGGGGCACAATGTCCATACACTTCAGTGGGAGAATGGTTGGGGGCTTAAGTTATTCGTCTATAGCCTACCTTGTTTAAGAAGAGTAGTTCCTTCTCCCAGCTGCAGACGCTAAGTGTGTTGAAGGAAAGAGAGGTGTTTTTATTTCATTCACTGGCTTCTAGGGCCTAAGCCCTGAAGAAAATTTCTTGTAATATTCCTCAGAGGAAGAACAATTCTGCCTCAACCTGCAACAAAACAAAATTCACTAGGGTAATCATTTCGTAGGCAGTTGTATCATCATTATCATCATTATGTGTGTTTTCTAGATGAAAATCGTAATGGGATTTACTAATTGTGGTAAAGCGTGTGATACTTTTTGTCTAGAGACATGTTGAGGAAGAATTACTTGTTCAAAAACAACACAAAGAGCCAGGAACAACACCCAAGGCTCAGATTGTGAGCCCCACTCCGGTCTCAGAGCCACGATTAGAACCCAGGAGCTCAGACTCCCAGTCCCAACTGCTCTAAATATTAGACCCCACTCCCCTCCCGGAGCTGGGAACAGAACCCAGGAGTCCTCAGTCTTAGACTCCACTGCCCCAACCATAGGGCCCATTTCCCTCCTAGAAGACCAGATCCAAAGCCCATCAAAGTCAGCAGGACTATTCCCTTTTACTCCAGTAAGTTTGCAGTGTGACCAGAATCAGGACTAGTTCCCAGGAACATTAGAAAAAACTCTATGTGGAAGCTGAGCAGTGCTAGGGGGTAGTGTGCTGCAGAGAATGGGGTGATGGGCTCAGCTGGAAGCACTCTCATTTCTTAGACAGTGCTGACCCCATTACTCCAGCATGGCCGTAGTGGGGGCTGTGCTACTGGGAGTGGGGTGGGATGCTCAATTTGAGGCACTCTTCCCCCTTAGTCAGTGCTGCTAGCAGTGCTCCAGCGTGGCACTAGGGGCCGCTGATCTGCAGGGACGGACTCTGTAGGATTTTCTCAGTTTGATTGATCCTAATGTCCCAGTTCAGCAATAGGGGTCACTGTGCTGCAGAGAAGAGGATGGAGGACTCATTAAGGGACATTCTCCTCTGTGGCTCAGTACTAACCCCAGTGCTCCATCATAGATCCAAGGGATGACATGATGCAAAGAGCTGGGTGGGGTCTCACTTCGGGGGGGCACTATTGTCTCTTGGTCCATGCTGACCCCCTGAGCCTGAGCCAGGCACCACGTAGCCCTGTGCTGCAAGGAGTTGGGTGAGAGGCTCAGCAGTGGACCTGCTCCTATCAGGCTGCTTACCACAGTGCCCCAGCGCTTTCTTGACCAACAGTTGTCATCAACAAGTCCTTGGGGCTGTTCACAAGAGGAAGAGGCAGCAGGGGCATGTGCACACACACACTGAGCATGACTCATTCCTTCCAGCAGCGGATGGCAGCCCCCCCCCCACACACACACACATTGAGCAGCGCTTCCCATTCCCTTGTGGTTACCTATCCGCTGTTTGCAACACTCGTCATTATGACAAAACAATAAACAGAGCCTTGTGATGTTTTGTGACTTAAACCTGTCTTATGAAAGGAGACTGAAAGAGCTTGCCTTGTTTAGCTTAACCAAAAGAAGGCTGAAGGGAGACATGATTGCTCTCTATAAATATATCAGAGGGATAAATACTAGGGAGGGAGAGGAATTATTTAAGCTTAGTATCAATGTGGACGCAAGAAGGAATGGATATAAACTGTCCATCAGGAAATTTAGACTTGAAATTAGAAAAAAGTTTCTAACCATCAGAGGAGTCAAGTTCTGGAACAGCCCTCCGAGGGGAGTAGTGGGAGCAAAAGACATATCTGGCTTCAATACTAAGCTTGATAAGTTTATGGAGGGGATGGTGTGATGGGATAGACTAATTTTGGCATTTAATTGATCTTTGAGTATCAGCGGTAAAGATGCCGAATGGCCTGTGATGGGATGTTAGTTGGTGTGGGATCTGAGTTACTACAGAGAATTCTTTCCTGGGTGTCTAGCTGGTGAGTCTTGCCCACATGCTCAGGGTTTAACTGATCGCCATATTTGGGGTCAGGAAGGAAGTTTCCTCCAGGACAGATTGGCAGAGTCCCTGGGAGTTTTTCACCTTCCTCTGTAGTGTGGGGCATGGGTCACTTGCAGGATACTCTGCACCTTGGAGTCTTTAAACCATGATTTGAGGACTTCAATAACTCAGACATAGGTTAAGGGTTTATTACAGGAGTGGGTGAGTGGGATTCTTTGGCCTGCGTTGTGCAGGAGGTCAGACTAGACGATCATAATGGTCCCTTCTGACCTTAAAGTCTATGAGTCTATGAGTCTATAGTTTACTTCCTTATGCCAACTCATTGAGCAACTGCTCCTGTTCAGGCTAGAAGGCTTTCTACTTACACTCATTGCTTAAGCTATTCTTGTATGCAGTGCTAATGTAGCTGTCTGGGTCCCAGGATACTAGAGAGACAAAGCGGGTGAGGTAATATCTTTCCTGGACCAAATTCTGTTTCTCTCACCAACAGTAAAAGGTATTATCTCACCAATCTTGTCTTTCTAAGTAGTTTTTATAAGTCTAGAGCTACAGATCTTTTACTTACTATATAACTATCATCATTGCATGGCTATATGCTCACTTCATGGGCTACAAATCACACGTATACATGCACGCTCAGAGTTTCTATTTTGCATAAGGTGTTCTTT
>NW_027057831.1:0-3000 GCF_011386835.1 Chrysemys picta bellii
TTATTCAGGGCTAAATCAATAACCTCTCCTCTTGTGTAGCTACAGACTAGCTATTACAAGAAGCAATCATTTAAAATATTGAAAAACTCCTTCTCCTCACCTTCTCCAGAGGTTGACATTTTATATGTGGGGAGTTGAAATTGCCCGTTATAACTATTATTCAAGAGAGTGGTCACTGGCCCCCCCTCAATATTGTGCACTCACTTCCTTTTTCTGATCAGGAGGCTGGCCGTAGAACACAGTAATTTTTGAGTTGGAACCTGAATCCAATACAGACTCTACACGTCAAAGTCTTTTTCACTTTCACAGATGGGATTTATAATGGGATCAAACTCAGTTGTGTCCAAAACTGACAATACAGAACCCCACCCCAGCTTGATTTTTGAACTCAAGACTGCCCTATCTTGGGTAGGAAAAATAAAAAATCCTTATCCTGCCAGCAGGGCCAGTGATGTTTTGGCTTTACTAGACACAATAGTAGCTGGGTACTATGAAACGCAACCACTTATTAGAACATAAAAAGCATCTGCATTTCTCAGACTGTATGCTTTCCTCAACTGGAGCCTCTGTGTGTATTATACGTTTGGACAGTGCCTAGCATACGATGAGTTTTACTCAAACACAAGTAATAATGCCGAAACCTGGGAAGTACCATTTCAGCACAATAGGAACGGCAACAAATGAATTTTTTCTCAGCCCGTCTATGATGTCGGCCGCTTTGTCAGCATATATCCTCTGCAGCGCCTTGCGGTGGATCACCTCCGACGTGCCACCCAGAGTGTTGTCCAGCTGGAATTTGGCTTGCTCCTCAGCAGACAAGCGGGGAGTTTCTTTGGATTGCCTCTAAGACTCTGATTGTTGCCAGGGTGGTCTCCAAGACAACATCCAGATGAAAGGGAAGATGTGTTAGCCATAGTACAATATTACTTTCTGGAAATAAAGGTCGGGTCTACACTACAGACCTATATTGATGTAACTATGTTGCTCAGTAAGATTTTCCATGGGTGGGAGGTACACAATTGACAGCATTACTACAAAAGAAAGCGATAAATCTTAGCATAGGCAAATAATTGCTGTGCTGAGTTCCATTTGGAGTGTCAATCATTTAACACTCTGTGAATGTCATTCTTCAGATTTTTAACAGAAATATATTTCAGCCTCTATGTACTAATAAAAGGAAGCATCAGTTATGCACCTGCCATTGAACAGTTTCATTTGGAATGACCTAAAGAGAAGAGAAAGAAAGCTGTGCCAAAGCTACCGCCCACGATAAAGTCAATGGGTTGGAGCGGAAGGAGTTGGTGATCAGAAGCAGTTACTTGGATTTTGATTCTTCTATTCACAGAGGTTGAACAGTCCTTAGGTAGAAGCATAACCATGTCCACCAAAGGCAGGACAAGTAGTAATAGGCTAAATCTGCAGCAAGGGAGATTTAGATTAGATATTAGGAAAGCTTTCTAACTATAAGGGTATGTCTACAGTACGGGATTAATCCGAATTTATATAATTCGAATTTGGGAAACAGATTGTATAAAGTTGAATGTATGCGGCCACACTAAGCACATTAATTCAGCGGTGTGCATCCATGTTCCGGGGCTAGCGTCGATTTCTGGAGCGTTGCACTGTAGGTAGCTATCCCATAGCTATCCCATAGTTCCCGCAGTCTCCCCTGCCCATTGGAATTCTGGGTTGAGATCCCAGTGCCTGATGGGACAAAAAACATTGTCGCAGGTGGTTCTGGGTACAGCCTCACCCCTCCCTCCCTCTCTGCATGAAAGCAACGGATGGCAGACAACCATTTCGTGCCTTTTTTCCTGGGTGAACACTGCAGACTCCATCCACGGTAAGCATAGAACCCGCTCAGCTCAAGACAGCAGTCATGAATATTGTAAACACCTTGCGCGTTCTTGTGGAGTTTATGCTGAGCCAGGACCAGAAAAACGAGGCGAGGAGGGAGCGGCGGCGGCAGCGCAGGGACAAGCGTGATGAGAACATGGACATGGACACGGACACAGAATTCTTCAAACCACGGGCCCCGGTGCTTTGGAGATCAAGTTGTTAATGGGGCAGGTTCTATCCATGGAACGCCAATTCTGGGCAAGGGAAACAAGCACAGACTGGTGGGACCGCATAGTGTTGCAGGTGTGGGATGATTCCCAGTGGCTGCGGAACTTTCGCATGCGTAAGGGCACTGTCATGGAACTTTGTGACTTGCTGTCCCCTGCCCTGAAGCGCCAGAATACCAAGATGAGAGCAGCCCTCACAGTTGAGAAGCGAGTGGCAATAGCCCTGTGGAAGCTTGCAACGCCAGACAGCTACCGGTCACTCGGGAATCAATTTGGAGTGGGCAAATCTACTGTGGGGGCTGCTGTGATGCAAGTAGCCAAAGCAATCACTCAGGTGCTGCTACGAAAGGTAGTGACTCTGGGAAATGTGCAGGCCATAGTTAGATTCCCTAACTGTGGTGGGGCAATAGATGGAGCCCATAACCCTATCTTGTCACCGGAGCACTAGGGTACCACTAGGGTACCCAGTACATAAACCGCAAGGGGTACTTTTCAATGGTGCTGCAAGCACTTGTGGATCACAAGGGACGTTTCACCAACATCAATGTGGGCTGGCCGGGAAGGGTTCATGACGCTCGCGTCTTCAGGAACACTACTCTGTTTAAAGGACTGCAGCAAGGGACTTACTTTCCGGACCAGAAAATAACCGTTGGGGATGTTGAAATGCCAATAGTTATTCTTGGGGACCCAGCCTACCCCTTAATGCCATGGCTCATGAAGCCATACACAGGCAGCTGTTCAACTACAGGCTGAGCAAGTGCAGAATGGTGGTAGAACGTGCATTTGGCCGTTTAAAAGGTCGCTGGCCATCGTTACTGACTTGCTCAGACCTCAGCCAAACCAATCTCCCCACTGTTATTTCTGCTTGCTGTGTGCTCCACAGTCTCTGTTAAAGTAAGGGCGAGACCTTTATGGCGGGGTGGGAGGCTGAAGC
>NW_027057832.1:0-3000 GCF_011386835.1 Chrysemys picta bellii
TCCAAGCTGAAAAGTCCTAGCCTCTTTAATCTCTCCTCATATGGGACCCCTTCCAAACCTCTAATCATTTTAATTGCCCTTCTCTGAACCTTTTCTAATGCCAGTATATCTTTTTTGAGATGAGGAGACCACATCTGTACACAGTATTCAAGATGTGGGTGTACCATGGATTTATATAAGGGCAATAAGATATTCTCCGTCTCATTCTCTATCCCCTTTTTAATGATTCCTAACATCCTGTTTGCTTTTTTGACTGCCGCTGCACACTGCGTGGAAGTCTTCAGAGAACTATCCACGATGACTCCAAGATCTTTTTCCTGATTCGTTGTAGCTAAATTAGCCCCCATCATATTGTATGTATAGTTGGGGTTATTTTTCCCAATGTGCATTACTTTACGTTGTCCACATTAAATTTCATTTGCCATTTTGTTGCCCAATCACTTAGTTTTGTGAGATCTTTTTGAAGTTCTTCACAGTCTGCTTTGGTCTTAACTATCTTGAGCACTTTAGTATCATCTGCAAACTTTGCCACCTCACTTTTTACCCCTTTCTCCAGATCATTTATGAATAAGTTGAATAGCATTGGGGACTGACCCTTGGGGAACACCACTAGTTACCCCTCTCCATTCTGAAAATTTACCATTTATTCCTTCCCTTTGTTCCCTTTCTTTTAACCAGTTCTCAATTCATGAAAGGATCTTCCCTCTTATCCCATGACAACTTAATTTACATAAGACCCTTTGGTGAGGGACCTTGTCAAATGCTTTCTGGAAATCTAAGTACACTATATCCACTGGATCCCCCTAGTCCACATGTTTGTTGACCCCTTCAAAGAACTCTAATAGATTAGTAAGCCACAATTTCCCTTTACCTAAACTATGTTGACTTTTGCCCAACAATTTATGTTCTTCTATGTGTCTGACAATTTTATTCTTTACAATTGTTTCAACTAATTTGCCCGGTACTGACATTAGACTTACTGGTCTGTAATTGCCGGGATCACCAATAGTGCCCTTTTTAAATATTGGCGTTACATTACCTATCTTCCAGTCATGGATACAGAAGCTGATTTAAAGGACAAGTTACAAACCATAATTAGTAGTTCCGCAATTTCACATCTGAGTTCTTTCAGAACTCTTGGGTGAATGCCATCTGGTCCCAGTGACTTATCAGTTAATTCCAAAACCTCCTCTAGTAACACCGCAATCTGTGACAATTCATGAGATTTGTCACCTACAAATACTGGCTGAGGTTTGGGAATGGCTGGAAGGTGAAAAGAGACAAATTCCTATGACAAATAAGGCACAAATATTCAACAGCGAGGATGATTGACCACAGGAAGAAGCTACCAAGGAAAGTGGTGGATTCTCCATCTCTTGATGTCCTTTAATAAAGACTAGATGCCTTTCTGGAATGTGTTTACCCCAACAGTAGCTATTGTGGTAGACAGGAGGCCTGTGATATGCAGGGGGTCAGATTAGATGCTCTAACTGTCTCTTCTGCCCATAAAGTCTACTCATTTCTGAGAAACCGAGTGTAGTATTGGGAGCAGCTTGTGATGTTTTACTGTCTAGCCGGCTTGCTTCCTAGAATGAACACTCATTGAGCGGGGTGATCCACAGGGAGTAGCTCAAACCTCCAAAGTGTCTGGCCTGTGGCAGAACATTAGCACTGCAGGGGAGGGGTGGGTGTGGCAGTGACATCACAAAGGCCTTTTGCAGGACCTCAGCCTATTGGTCAAAGGTGCTGGGGAGGTGGTGACCTCACAGAGAGATGCTGACATCAGCCAGGCAGGACAGGGGCGCAGGGCCAGGGAAACCTCAGAGTCCCCTGTAGCTTTGCTTCAGCAAGTCTCCTTCTCGAGGTCTCTCTCTTTGAGGACTGAGAGAGTATTTAGGTTCACGTATATGAGCGCCAGGAGGAACCTCTTTTGAGTTTTCTCTTTTGTTTTTCCTGATTTTACTAGAAAACAGACATCCCTGTTTAGAAGGTAAGAGCCTCCGAGAGGTTTGGAACCTGTTCAGTCTGATGCATCTGGCGCCAGCTGAATTCTAGGCATGGAAAACACTAGCTTAAGGTGGTCGAATTTTATTCCCCACCTGGGATTTTGTCCCTTAGAATCACTGGGGACATTAGGGTTTGTCCTTTTTGTTTTACCTTTTCCTCCATCCCTCCCTCCTTTCTCTTCATCTCTTACGTCTTCTGTCCTTTCCTCTGTTCCCCTCCCACCACCAGGAGGACTCTGTGTGTGTGTCGTGGGGGGTGCTCTGCAATGGGAACAGGGACAATTCTCCAACTTTGGGCAGTCGAGAGCTTTGGTGAGATAAGGGGCGTTAAAGCCCTTTGTGAAGGAGAAAGGGGAGTTTCACGGTGTTGAGCACCAAGGAATTCTAAACTTTGCTAAAACATCTAGTCTGCAGAAACCAGAAATGGTCGGGGCCACATTGTAACCATTGTCTTTTTTAAAGCCCATTGAGGGATGTGAGTCCCACCTTTTTAGGTATCTGGGGTGCTGGGAGGAGAGAAGAGGTGCCTGTCTCCATTTTATGGCCTCAACAAACTAAGTGCTGTGCCCCAGTTCTCGACAGAGATCCCTGAAAAAGAACGTCTTCCCATCCATTAACATACCTGGAAAGATACTGGAACTCCTTATTAAACAATCAGTTTGTCAGCACCTACAGGACAATTTGGTTCTTAGGACTAGTGAGCATGGACTTGTCAAGAACAAATCATTCCAAACCAATCCTAGCTCCTTCTTTGGCAGGGTTACGGGCCTAGTGGAGGTGGGTAAACAGTAGATGTGATCCATCTTGGTGTTAATAAGGACATTCTCACAAACAAACTAGGGAGATGTGGTCTAGATGCAATTAGTATAATATGTGTGCACAGATGCTTGCAAGCCCGTACTCCAACAGCCCAGAACCAAACAGCAGGAAGCAGATCATGCAATGAACTCCTGCCAGTGCGTGTAGATTGCATTACATGCACCCCTATGGTGGG
>NW_027057833.1:0-3000 GCF_011386835.1 Chrysemys picta bellii
AGTTGGGCACAAGAAATGAAGGCATCCAAAAATCAGTAGCTGTTTTTGAGAACATTGACCTCCCCCTCTCCGTGCCTCAGTTTCCTCGTCTGTAAAATGGAGATAATACTCCTCACCCACCTTGCTAAAGCACTTTGAATGACAAACGCTTGGTAATGCTTGTTGGAGAGACTGTAGAGAGAGAGGAACTTTCCTCACACGGATCAGAGACCTAGCAGCAGCCATATTGCTTCCCACCCCTTTGACTGAGTCCCTGGAATGCCCAGTGAAAATATGCGTCCACTGAACAATTCTAGACTGCCTTTGCATCTCTCATGGCCACTAAACTGCTCCTCAGTGGTACATTGGAAGAGCAGATGCCCCTGACAATACTGCCTGGGGTTGGGGGGACAAGATACTCTTGTTACAAAGGAACATTGAGATGATCAGAAAGCCGGAGCCAGGGACCATCCTATAGTTTGGCAGCTTTTCCTTAAGAGAGTCAAGAGCTTTGATTCATTCTAAATTAGACTCTTCCTCAGTCACTCTGTGTGAGTGTGTGGATAGAGAGAGAGAAAGTACATGGGTGTGTACCTATATGGGTAGGAAAAAGCAGGGAGAGGCGGCAGGGAGCAGAGACAGGCACTAGGGAAAGACACCCATGGGGAATGGGGAGCATGTGGGTTGGGGGAGGAAGAGCCAAAAAGGGACAGAAGGAAAGAAAGAGGGGGGGGGAGAGCCCACAGGCCCCAGGGAAAGGGGTTGGAGGAGGTGCAGAGGAAGAGAATAGAAAAGAATGAGACAGAGAGAGGGAGAAGATGAAGGGGGAATAAAAATCATAGGGAGAAGAAGGGATAAAAAAATGGCTCAAGGGGAGGAGAGAGCAAGACAAGCCACCACGTTAGTGGAGCCTGTTGTAATAATTTGGGCCTCATACGCCTACCCCGATTGTAAGCTTAACTTTGGGTAAGTGGATAAAAAGTTGATCAAATGTTCCAATAACTCATAACAGGGAATGTTGAGGAAAGGGAGACAGACTGAATGAGCCCAAACAGAAAGGCCAACTAGTAACTCAAGGACAGTGTTAAGATCATGCCTGGTCAACAAGAGAACTGTGGGGCTGGAAATCAAGGGACCAAAACTGGTGTGTCGGAAATGAGGTCTAATTGGTAGACAAAATAATAAGGGGAAGGACTATTCCACCCATTGCTCCCTTTGGGGTCCATAAGAAAAAAGACCTTTGGGGAGAATGAAGCACTCTGACTAGCTGGGAGATGGGTGGACAGGAAGAAGTGAACTTCACCGCACGGCTGCCACATCCACCAGCTCCTCAGGACCTCAGGATCCACCGTAACACTGTTGGGCCTTCATGATCCTGATCCTGATGCTGAGAAATGTTCTGTCCAGACCAGGCCTGAGAGAGAGGGACTCAGATGACACGGCCACCTCCACTGGCTCCAGCCAAATCCCAAACACCACCTGGGATGTAAGGGGGTGTTTGTTGTGGGACTGAGCAGACCAATGTCTGTGTGTTCCAAAATCCCAAGCCTTGTTTCACTGTTTAGTGCTGTACAGTGGCAGGAGTCATGTTAACACCTTTCAATCTCTAGGCCAATATATTCCATTAAACCGAATACAAAAACCTTCCAGGCTATGGCTGCCTCTCTGCCCCCAACTCATACTAGCCCTTGGGAGAGCTGCATTGCCCCGCTGCCCCACACCCTCCCCACAGCCACCCTCCTCTCCATCAACCCCACGGTCTCAACCTTGGGGTCAGCTACAACTCTACCTCTCCCCCTCACCCCACCCCACATCCAGGCTGCTGCCCAATCTTGCCAGTCATAAAATCATAGACTATCAGGGTTGGAAGGGACCTCAGGAGGTCATCTAGTCCAACCCCTGCTCAAAGCAGGACCAATCCCTAACTAAATCATCCCAGCCAGGGCTTTGTCAAGCCTGACCTTAAAAACCTCTAAGGAAGGAGATTCCACCACCTCCCTAGGTAACCCATTCCCGTGCTTCACCACCCTCCTAGTGAAAAAGTTTTTCCTAATATCCAACCTAAACCTCCCCCACTGCAACTTGCGACCATTACTCCTTGTTCTGTCATCTGCTACCACTGAGAACAGTCTAGATCCACCCTCTTTGAAACCCCCTTTCAGGTAGTTGAAAGCAGCTATCAAATCCCCCCTCATTCTTCTCTTCTGCAGACTAAACAATCCCAGTTCCCTCAGCCTCTCCTCATAAGTCATGTGCTCCAGTCCCCTAATCATTTATGTTGCCCTCCGCTGGACTCTTTCCAATTTTTCCACATCCTTCTTGTAGTGTGGGGCCCAAAACTGGACACAGTACTCCAGATGAGGCTTCACCAATGTTGAATAGAAGGGAACGATCACGTCCGTCGATCTGCTGGCAATGCCCCTAATTATACAGCCCAAAATGCTGTTAGCCTTCTTGGCAACAAGGGCACACTGTTGACTCATATCCAGCTTCTCGTCCACTGTAACCCCTAGGTTCTTTTCTGCAGAACTGCTGCCTAGCCATTCGGTCCCTAGTCTGTAGCAGTGCATGGGATTCTTCCATCCTAAGTGCAGGACTCTGCACTTCTCCTTGTTAAACCTCATCAGATTTCTTTTGGCCCAATCCTCTAATTTGTCTAGGTCCCTCTATATCCTATCCCTACCCTCCAAAGTATCTACCAGTCCTCCCAGTTTAGTGTCATCTGCAAACTTGCTGAGGATGCACTCCACGCTATCCTCCAGATCATTAATGAAGATATTGAACAAAACAGGCCCCAGGACCGACCCTTGGGGCACGCCGCTTCATACTGGCTGCCAACTAGACATGGAGCCATTGATCACTACCCATTGAGCCCGACGATCTAGCCAGCATTCTGTCCACCTTATAGTCCATTCATCCAGCTCATACTTCTTTAAATTGCTGGCAAGAATACTGTGGGAGACAGTATCAAAAGCTTTACTAAAGTCAAGGAATAACACATCCACTGCTTTCCCCTCATCC
>NW_027057834.1:0-3000 GCF_011386835.1 Chrysemys picta bellii
ATCTCATTGTGTATGATCAAGAAGGAAGAAAAATCTGTACACAATGATTAGCCCTGATATTTTAATGGAAATACTGCACTGCAGTCAAGTTTACAGCGTTTGTATAGAAATCATCACATGGATAGGTGGCCAAGGATCACATTACAGAATATAAAAAGCAATTTAAAGTAAAAAGAAATCTTGCTATTGTACAGGCTGGGATCAGAGCATGGAGCTCAGAAGTCAGACATCGGGAGGGATGAAAGCTTGTCGCAGAAAAACAGAGTTCTCATTCTTTTGTTTAGGTACAGCAAGTCAGATGCTTTATTAACTCGCACAATTGTGCAGAGGGAGAGAGCTAAGCAGGTCTCTCTCAGGTAACTAATTACAGCAAGCATTTATATCTTTCATTACAGAAATAATGAGGGACAGCTGCATTTTGTTTATACATAGGCCATCTTGATATCTTATTTCCTCACTTGTTTTGACTCTAGCCAACATACAATATTTTCTATACCTTATCTATACAAGGTCACAACGACTTCACACACAGTTCTTTCCCACCCGCCTCACACAATCCTCGCTTCTACAAATCTCGCGTTATTAGGATTACAATTAGCCGGACTCTTGCTAACGAGCTGTCATGCATTGCAGTTCCTTTCTGTCAGTTCTTTCTCTGCTTCCACAACCTGTAGGTGAAAACCCTGCTGCAGGAGGAGATCGCCTTGTGTTTTATTGGGTTTTTTTCCTGGGTACCTTGAACAGCAGGAATCCCGCCATGTTAATCCCATTCCGCTCAAATAACATGCAGGCACAGACTCTTGGACAAAACACCCACAAAGCAGCAGCAGCTGTTACTTCCAAGCTGGTAAAGTCTAAATCATCCTGACTTCCACTTCCAGATCAGCTTTAACATATATTAAAAAGAAACACCTGAGGGTGGGGTGAGGCACAGGGGAGCGTGTTTAAAACCTTTGAAATGGAAGAGGACACAATAAAACCCCCTTCCTGTCTGAACACAGGAAAAGGAGGAGAAACGGGACAGGTAACTTATTGCTGGCAAACTCTGAAAACTCCCCTGTGGGCTCTTTACTCTCTTTTCCTCGCTCCATAGGAGGCTCCCATTCATCACAATGGCTGGAATTACTCTCTGTACATTGGCTGCCAATGACTAGTGACCTTTATAGGCCATGCATTTTCACCACTCTGCTCTCCCAGCTGCACAAAGGCTGGAGCCATTGCCTTCCCCCGACCCTCTCTCCCCAATTTCTCCATCTCTCTGCCGGGGAAGGGAAGAGAACTCAGTTCTGAGGGGACAACCAGCTGTCTTGAAATCCCTGGGACAGATTTCAGAAGTGGACTTTGAAAAACAGCAGAGCTGCATTCATAGCTCTCCAGCTGGGACACGGAAGCTGTTCGGGCACAACTGGCAGCATTGTTTTGTGCAAGGAAAGGATGCCTCCTTTGAGGAGAGACAGTGCAGTTGGGTCTGTCGTGGCTTACGAAGTCCATGCCAACTTGTCTGAAAACCAAAATCTTCCAATGCTTAAATATCTGCCAGCACTATACTTCTATGCTTAAAATATATATATATATCCCATTTGTGGATTTCACTAGTGAAATGCATCACACAGCCTACCCGCCTCGCCGTTCTCTCTCTCTCACACACACACACAGAGACATAGACACAAAGCAGCTCTAATGAAATACTGGTTTGGTACTTAGAATGTTCTCTCCAATACCAAGAGGGAAAATACATAAGCACAATCAACCCCAGCTAGGTAGCTCAGCAACACTTCAGAATATGAAGCCAATAATAAAATGGTCAAATGTCCCCTCTCCGCACTGCAAACTGCATGGTGCCTTTCAGAACAGGAACAGGGCCGTGGGTGAGCGAGTGTCTTCCTCAATAAGAACCAAGATGTATTTTTATTTACAAAAGAAAGGAGAGAACAATTTCCACACAAAAGCACTACAACGATAACTCTCTTTGGTAAAAAGTGTAATAAATGTCTCCATAGGTCTGTTTGTTGGTACTAACTCTCAAGCCACCTGGTACTATGGTACACAAGAAGCTGGTACAGTTATACTAGCACATCAAGCATATTTCCTTTAATAAAAAAAGGAAAAAAATTGACAATATGTACATTTATTTACAAAAAAGGAAGGGGAACATGTTAAAATTGTGTTGTTTCTGCTGAGAATCCAGTTGTGATAGGCACCTCTGGTTTCACGACATATCTGAGCATGTAACTTTAAATGCACCACTCCGGTCAGGATGTATGCAACATCCAGTTCTCTTCCCTTGAAGTTCAGGCCATTGAGGAGTTAATCTCAGACTACAGCCCACTTCTTCGGATGCATATAGAATGGAACATATATTGAGGAGATATATATACACACATACAGAGAGCATAAACAGGTGGGAGTTGTCTTACCAACTCTGAGAGGCCAATTAATTAAGAGAAAAAAAACTTTTGAAGTGATAATCAAGCTAGCCCAGTACAGACAGTTTGATAATAAGTGTGAGAATACTTACAAGGGGAGATAGAGTCAATGTTTGTAATGGCTCAGCCATTCCCAGTCCTTATTCAAACCGGAGTTGATTGTGTCTAGTTTGCATATCAATTCTAGCTCAGCAATCTCTCTTTGGAGTCTGTTTTTGAAGTTTTTCTGTTGTAATATAGCCACCCGCAGGTCTGTCACTGAATGACCAGACAGGTTAAAGTGTTCTCCCACTGGTTTTTGAGTATTTTGATTCCTGATGTCAGATTTGTGTCCATTAATTCTTTTGCGTAGAGACTGTCCGGTTTGGCCAATATATGTTCCATTCTATATGCATCCGAAGAAGTGGGCTGTAGTCCACGAAAGCTTATGCTCTAATAAATTTGTTAGTCTCTAAGGTGCCACAAGTACTCCTGTTCTTCTTTTTGCAAAAAAAAAAAAAAAAAAAAAATTCTAGCCATCTAAGTTTTAAAACTATGTAAGCAGAGTCAGGATGAGCTCTACCCTGACATCTGG
>NW_027057835.1:0-3000 GCF_011386835.1 Chrysemys picta bellii
GGCAAGGGTGGTGCAAACTCCCCCCTCCAAGCCCCAGATCTCCTCAGTGCTGCCCTGTGGCACCCAGGACCCCCCACTAATCCAGCCCTCCTCCACCCCACACAGAGCTCTGCCAGCCCTCAGAGTGTAGCTGTGGGGTAGATCTGTGGGGTTTCCTTCTCCTCCTCCATTCCCCACAGGCACCTCCAGCCTCCCTGCCCAGCCAGCCTCTCCGCGGCTGTGACTCCATTTTACAGCCTGCCCTGTTTAGTGGCCAGGTCCAGGTCTATCTCTGGCCCCTAGCAAGTGACCTAACCCAAGCAGGGCCACAGGGAAGGGCAGGTCGCTGAGGCCGATTGGGTCTCCATTGCTGCTGCCCTGCCCTCACTTGTGTGTTAGCTCCTGTCTGGGAATGACCAGCCTCCTGCAGCAATCCCACCACAACCCGTGCCCCAGCCGAGTAGCAGCCCCCGATAGTGCCTGGGATTGAGGGGAGGCCAAGTACGTTGGTCACCGGGCAGTGCTGTTAACCGCCCACCGGGGACCCACAGGGAATGGCCCCTTCCCTGTCCCAGGAGTGTACTTCCCCGGCCCCAGCACTCGGGCCTGGCTCCCCACAACCCAGCCAAGCTGGAGATGGGGGCTGTGGGGGCCTGGGGAACAACCGTCAGGCCAGAGGAGGTTCTGCAAAGAGGTGGCTCCTTGCTGCTCCGGCACAGCGGAGTCTCCCCAAGCCACACAGAGCCTGCGAGTTGGCAGCCCATTGCGCTCAGGGACTCAACCAGTTTCCTTCTCGCCCTCTCTGGCAGGCGTGCAGGGTGGCATTGCTGCAGTGCGCACCGTTCCTCAGCTACCAGCCCCTGCGCACGCTCGTGCGGAGCCAGCTAGCCGAGGGGGCGGCCCCTGCCATCCCCGCCTTCCTGAGCGAAGCCTGCAGGATCCTGGTGAGTGAGCTCTGGGGTGTAGGCCCTGCAGGACAGGGGGCTGGGAGGACCTAAGCACACAGGGAGCTTCCCTGCTCCAGGGAGCCCCCTCACTGACTCAGCCCCATCCCCCACCCTTGAGGATGGCTCCTGTACAAGTCATCTCTGTCCCATGGGAGGAATCAAGGGGGAGAGGGCTCTGACAGCCAGGGGTTCCTCACCTCCCTACCAGGCAGCTCCCCTCAGCCTGGGGAGGATGTGTGGCTTGGGACTAACTGGGTTCTTGGCTTCCCAGCTCCAGGACTGCCCAGCGAGACTGAGCAAGAAGGACGCCCTGAGAGCAGCAGCTGCCCAGCAGCTGATAGGTAAGAAAAGAGCTGGAGCTCTTCTTCCTATTATCCCTCCCTGCCCCATGAGTCCGGGGCCCAGCGCCACATGCACACTCCTAACAGGGGGGAGGGGCTGGCCTCCGTTGTCCACACACAACCACTCCCAGCTTCCCCCCCCACCCGCTCCTTCCCATCTCCCTGGGACAAAGGGGGAACCAAGACTCCCTGCAGCCAGATGCGGGAGGGCTCTGCGGCCAGAGGGTCTCCTCTGCCCTGGTCTTGGGCAAGCCCGGCACCTGCAGCAGGAGCAGGCCCGAGGGAGAGATCCTGCCTCCCAAAGGTCTCACCCTGGTTCCCCCGCACCCCACCCCGCACGAGGCACTGGCCCCAGCCAGGTCCCCCTGCAGCCTGTACAGGGAGGGCAGAGATTCACAGGAAGCCCCAGCCCTGCCCACCCCAGCTACCACCAGCCATGCAGGCAAAGAGCCAGGACAGCAGCTCTGCCACACTGTGCTTCACGCCAACTCCCAGTGGGGCTTGTGTGCACAACACCTCTCCTGGCCTTTGTGGGGCACGAGGCCAAAGGCAAAATGATCCCAATAATCTTGGGGACTGACTCTCCACCCAGCTCCTTCCCCTCCTCTGCCCGGATGGATTGGGGGTAGGGGGCACCTTGAAAGACAGAAATCCAAGCGGTGGCTGGTGCCCTGCATGCTGTTAAATAACCAGGCCCGCCTGCCTCCCCTAGGATACATGATGGACAATTGAAGCCAGAGAAGAGCAGGAGGCTTGGACCACCCACCCTGCTGTGAGTCACGGCTGAGAGGTATTGCTGTGCTGGGAGGAGGGGCGGGGGGAAATCGGGGCAGGGTTCTAGGGTCGGGGGCAGCAGCCACATCGCACGGTGGCTGGGAGCCAGAACCCAGTTGGAGTGACCTGCAGAGCGTAGGAGCAGGGAGAAAACCCTTGGGGCTGGTTCTGGGGTATCTTCTCCCCGGCTATAGTTTGAAACTCCCTGCCCTGTGGGGTGTTCCCATCCTGGCCCAGGCAGGAGCCATGGCTGGTCAGCAGGGTCTGGGAGTCAGAAGTGAGTTATTCCTGGCAGGCAGGGGGCAGTGGCAAGCAGAGAGGGGGTGGACTCCACAAGAGGGAAGGAAACCACCTCCTATGGGAGACCCAGCCGCTGGAGGAGACTTTTCCCCCTAATCCCTCACCAGCCACGGTGCCGCGGGCAGGGACTCTGAGCAGCCCCAGCCAAGGGCGAGGCCGGGGGTTCCTCTGAGCCTCATTTGGTGCTAACTCTGCAGAACCCAGCCTGGATTGCTGCCTGCCCCCTGCAAGTGGCAGCTCCAAGAGCCCCTGCACGCACAGAGCAGCTGACACCACCCCAACCCCCCACCCCAGCCCCAGCTATGTTTATGGGGATATGAAATTCTACCTCTGAGTCTCCCTGCTTTCAACAGCTGATCATGCCCCCAAGGGCTGCACCAGAGCTGAGGAAACAGAGCCAGGTGCTGAGGAAACACATCCCAGGGCTGGAGTGTGCAGTCCAACCCCTCCCCCGCATCACGGGCATTCGTTCTGTCAGAGGCTGACCCTGCCAGCTGCTCACTAGGCAGAACCCAGCCAGGTGCTGAGCAGACTCTCCTAGGCCTGGTGCTTAAATACCTGGAGAGGCTGCAGTCAGCCCAAGAAGGGTGGGCAGGGGGTGGCGTAGAGTCGCAGGCTGAACTGCAGGCCGCAAGCAGACCCAGCGTCACTTCTCACAG
>NW_027057836.1:0-3000 GCF_011386835.1 Chrysemys picta bellii
ACAGACAAAATTCATTATATGGGCAGGTGCTCTATAACCTATTCCCACCCCCTGCAGCTCTGTCAATGTCTCTCCATCCCACATACACCCTTCCTGCTCCTTCAGTCCTGACCTCTGCAGAAACCAGAGCCAGGGTAGGCAAAGTCCGTAAACTATTCACTCACCCCAGCCTTGTCTTGTACAACCCTGGCTAGTCCAGCCCTTGCCCCAGGCACAGCTCTGGTAACAGCCATCGAGGGACCAGTTGGGTTTTGCTAACTTCATTTAAGCTGTGCTCAGTTTAGATTGTCCCCTGCCACTGGTGCGTATTGTGCTAACCCCCTTTCCCGGCTACAGCTCAGGGCTCTGGTTTACAGGAACTTCACAGCTTGGGGATGATGCAGTTGCTCCTTTAGAGCAAAGCCAGCACAGCCTGAAGGCAGTGAAGTGGGAAACCATTTTAACTGCAGACTCTGAAATAATTTGGTAAATTGCTGCTAAACAGCAAAAGCCCAGGGCAGCCCTGTATTTTTAAGAACAAGGCCGTGCTCCATTGAATTGAAAGACAATACAATTAAAATGGTACAAACAATAGTTTAATAATAATACCTAACTCTTCTATCACACTTTCAGAAGTAAATCTCAACACACTTTAAAAAGATGGTCAGTGTCATTATTCCTAATTTATAGGTGGGGAAACTGAGGCAGTGGGCGGGAAGTGACTTTCCCCAGGTCAGCCAGCAGCTGAGCTGGGACTGGAAACCAGTTCTGAGTCCTAGTCGAGAGGTCTGTCACCTCAGCCACACTGCCTAGGTTACACAACAGGTAACTAACCAGTGGAACTGCCTGCTGTAAGATATTGTGGCAAATGGCTTGGTAAGATTTACCTTAGTGTTATACATGGATAAGAGTAGCTTGGGTGGTAGAAGATAAAGTAAATGTTACAACAGCTACCACACATCAGTGTACTTCATTCTGTTGGTCTCTGAAGCTACTGCTGGAGGCAAAATTAGATGGTGCTGTGGAGGGAAGAGAGAGGGATCATCTCTATGAGTGAAGCTCGGGCATGTTGTGACACTGTGCCTAGCAAGTAGGTTATGAATAACTGCTCCGCAGGCAGGCTCTGATAAATCTAACTGCGGGGCAGGGAGGTGACCCATCCGCACGGGGAAGCCGGCAACGTTGCTGCTGAGGTGGTAGCTGCTTTAGGTGGGTGCAGGACAGTGGGATGCAGAGATGTCCGGGCAGCAGATGGTTGGGTGTGGGTGCAGGATGGTGGGGTGTAGGGGTGTCCATGTGGTATCTGCTCTGGGTGGGCACAGGACAGTGGGGTGCAGGGGTATCCGTGTGGTAGCTGCTCTGGGTGGGTGCAGGATGGTGGGGTGCAGGGGTGTCTGTGTGGTAGCTGCTCTGGGTGGGCACGGTGTAGGGGTGTCTATGTAGTAGCTGCTCTGCGTGCAGGATGATGTGATGCAGGGGTGTCTGTGTGGTAGGTGCTCTGGGTGAGTGCAGGACGGTGGGGTGTAGGAGTGTCCGTGTAGTAGATGGTTGGGGGTGAGGGCCTATGCGGTGCTTTTCCCCAGCCAGCCATAGAATACAAGGCACAGGGAGGAGGAGGGGGAGAATTCCATTCCCTGCCCGTGTCCCTGAGCCCCTCCCAGGCAGCCACGCGGGGCTGGAGACCTCCCACTCCCCACCCTGTAGGCTGATGCTCCCCTGTGGAACTACAACTCCCATCGTGCCCCGCGCTGCCCCGCCCCTCCCAGCCGGGGGGCTGTTTAACCCTCCGGCTGCGGGCGAACAGTGCGAGCGGGAGCTCAGGTACGCGGCGGGGTCTGCCGGCCGGTTCTGTGCTGGGACAGGCTTTGGGGGGCCCGGAGCGGGGGGGACAGGTTTAGGAGACGGGGGGGAAGCTGGCCGGCCGGCCGGCCCTGTGCTGGGGTTGTGGGCGGGGACTGCCGAGCCAGCCTGCTGCGGTGTCTGGTTGTGTAACTGCTCCGGCCCCGCTGCAAACCCGGGCGGGAGCGTTATAAGGGGAAACTGGCTGGGGGGGAGCTGGCCTTGTGCCGGGGCACTGGCTGGAGGGGGGATCCGGCCCTGTTCTCGGGGGGGGGGGGCGGCGGCAGGTTGGTGTGTGTGGGGGGGGGAACTGGTCCTCTGCCGGGGGAGGCTGGGGGGCGGGGAATACTGGCTGGAGGGAGAGCTGTGCTGGGGGTGGGGTGGGGTGGGGGAACACTGGCTGGAGGGGAAGCTGGCCCTGTGCAGGGGCTCCTGAGGGGAGCTTCCTGGCTCACTGGGACCCAGGGCCCATCTCCGTTCCTGGTCCTGGCCAGCTTGGTGGTGCCCATCTCCTGGCTGTGCACTGACACCTCATGGAAGGGGTTGGTGGCTCAGCCCATGGCCAAGTGGTCCCTAATTCCCAGGGCCGGCTCCAGGCACCAGCTTACCAAGCAGGTGCTTGGGGCGGCCACTTCGGAGAGGGGCGGCACGTCCAGCTGTTTGGCGGCAATTCAGCGGACGGTCCCTCACTCCTGCTCGGAGCGAAGGACCTCCCGCTTGAATTGCCGCCACAGATCACGATCGCGGCTTTTTTTTGTTTTGTTTTGCTGCTTGGGGCGGCCAAAACCCTGGAGCCGGCCCTGCTAATAACCATCCTCAATGGTATCCTTGTCCACTGGCTCAGCCTTGCGATTGTCCCCTGCACACCTGCCGTTGGGTCCATGTTCACAGGCCAGGAGGGCCTGGCAAAACCAGGGACTGAGAGAGCTGCCCACCCTGATTGGTAAGATGCACGTGCTACAGTAGTTGCTCTGCCTTATGCCTGGGTCTTCCCTTCATTTGGGCAGGTGTCTAAGATGCCAGAGGGCCCAGAGCTGCACCTGGCCAGCTGCTACATCAACACGGTATGTGCAGGGCTCATCTTCTCGGGGAAGGTGGAGAAGTCTGAAGTGAGCAAGAACCCAGAGGTGCTGTTTGAGAGCGACGCGTACCTGATCTCTGCCACCTCACGGGGCAAGGAGA
>NW_027057837.1:0-3000 GCF_011386835.1 Chrysemys picta bellii
AACTCTCTCTGCTGTTCTGGAGGCCACGTATTAGGGCAAAGCAGCAATACAGTAGCAGTATGGCTTACAGCCAGGTCAGGGCATTCTACTGGGACCTGCCCTTTCTGGGTGCTAGTGGTTCGGATGTGCCTCTTTTCCAGGTAGTTAAAGGGAGTTCCTAGTGGCCATAGCTAAGCTGTACTGGATTCCTGTTGTGAGCATTCACCGGAGGATTCAAATGGGGAAGGAAGCTGTAGAAATACCTGTCCATAAATGGAATAAAGAAGCCCTTGTAATAACTGGGAGTTAATGGCAGATTCTTCTGGTGCCAGTTCAGGTGCTAGCCTGGATCATTTGACTAGAACTATTTTTTTCCATGTCTGGAGGGAGTTGGGGGCCTTTGGCCGTGGGTGAGAACCCTGGCTCCCCATCTCAATTAGAAAACTGTTGCAGTGAAACTGAAGGGCTCTTGAGAATGCCCCCTGTGACAGTCTGTACCCTTATGCTCACCACTTTGTACAAGAGTGATCATGGTTTTGTAAAACTATGCCTTGTGAGGTATCATTTGAAAGGTCATAATCGGCTGAACATTATTGCCGCACATATTTTACCAGGACAACATTGTGTGTTCAGTTATAAGATTCTACTGTGTGACTTTACTGAGACATGCTCCAAGTTTAGAAAAACCGCTTCAAACTATTTGCCCAGAGACCAAGGCTAGCCAGCACCTCAGCACAATCAAATGGACTATCACCTAGTTAAGCAACCATTCTTTAGCAGTAAGAAAGGTGTGAGCGAGAAATTTACAGCTTGGCAAAGGAACAGCTGGGCTAAACAGACTGGCTGTCACATGAACTCCAGCTGGAGATGATCTTCAAAGAGGAGGAAATGATATAAAAATGATTAATAGAGGCCCTAAATCACCTTCCTCTCCTCATCTCTACTCACGGCATCGACAGTGTTTGAAAGACAAAGAAAGCATCACTGAACATGGGGAGGGGTCATGGCTTGGGAGTAATCCAGTCAGACTGTTGTAAGCCTATCGTGAGAGAAACCTTCTTGCTCTAAGTTCACTTAGCTTGTTAGGTTAGGTATTAGTTTGCGTTTTACCTTTTATTTCTTTGTAAACAATTCTGACTTTTATGCCTCATTCCTTGTAATCACTTAAAATCGATCTTTCTGTAGTTAATAAACTTGTTTTCCTGTTTTATCTAACCCAGCGTGTATTTGGATTGAAGTGTTTGGGGAAACACCATTTGGACAGCAAGATTTGGGCATATCCATTTTCTATTAATGAAATGATGGGTTTTCTCTGAGCTTTTATTGCTGGGCAGTGCAAGTTGCACATTTCTGGGGACACATCTGGGACTGGGAATTTTCTTGTGTCCCTCTGCAGTATAATTCAGGAGTGGCTAGCGAAGAGCACTCATCTAACTCAGCTGGGAATAGTTTACATGCTAGAGGCTGTGAGAGCAAGCCAGGAGTGGTTGCTGTCACAGCAAAGCACTGTAAAAGGCAGCCCATGTTGGAGAACTGAGGAGACGCAGCTGCCCACAGTCTAGATTGTACCCTGGACCGGTGAAAGTGAGCCAGTACGGCGTACTGGTAGGAAGCCAGTCCGACCCGTATGCAGCCCACATTAAAGTTCTAGAGGCAGTGCTTTAACATTCCTGCCCCTTTTGCCTTCCCCGTCGGCCCTGCTGGTAGGGTCCCTACCAGCAGGGCCACTGACAGGGGAGGCAAAAAGGGCAGGGTGCTTTAACGTCGTTGCCCCTTTTGCCCTCCCCCCGGTCGGCAATTTAAAAGGGCCAGAGCCCCGGGCCCTTTTAAACCATCGCTGGAGCCCTGGGCAGTGGGGTCCAGGCAGCGTGGATGGGCTGGCTGTGGGAGGCGGACCCCCCCCCCAGCTCCGCCCCTTCCACCCGAGGCCCTGCCCCTTCTGGAGCTGGCCCCCCTACCAGTAAGAATTTATTATTACTTTCACCCTTGACCCTGAAGAATGTCACAACCCCCAACCTTTTCACTTCGTCATCTTTAGCAACATCCGAGGCTCCTATGCTAACAGGCAATGGCGAAGTCTTTCACCTAGGAAACAAGTGACCAAAGCAAGTTGCTACAGAAATGCAGCTGGCTTTTCATAGGAAATACTTCTCTTGGTCTGACGAGTGATAGCACAGCTAAACTGGGCCATGATGAGAGGTAACATCCTGTCCCCAAAACACTGTTTTTAGAAATGACTCCTCCTGGTGCAGGGCATGGTAAGGGGATTCATGGCCCAGGGTGTCACCTACTGCTACAAAAGTCCCCGTTGAGCAGGAAATGCCCCCTGCACCTTGATTCCTTTCTTTCACATTTATTTATCAGTGACCTCACATGCATGTGTCTCTTGCGATAAGTGGGGAGCAGGGAGCCACATGGTCCAGTGGATGGCCCGCTGGACAAGGATTCTGTATCTAGCTCACCCACTGGCCTGCTGGGTGATCTTTAGTCTACTAGCCAGATTTAAAAAGGGGTCTTATTAGTGACCTGTCAGCTAGAAAAGTGTCATTGTTATCACGTTAGGTACATACCTCATCACCAGGGTGTATGGAGCTGCGGAAAGAGGGTCAGTTTTGCTATATCATGTAATGCTTAAATGTTATTAGATAGCCAATTTGGAAAAATCACAAAGAGCAATAACTTGAAGCAACATAATGTAATTTTGACCAGAATTGGCAGAAAGCTTCTAAATACAATTGATAATGTAACTATACACTCAAACTAGTATTGATTGGGAAATATTTAGCCCCAGGTGATAACTTTTATGTATTTTCCCTTTTTTGCCTTTGGTTAAAGCAAAAGTCTGTAGTCACATGACAGCATGAGCTTGTTTGACCATCTGTTACATTGTTGACTGGATTTATATGAGAAGATTTTCTGCCTGATATTTTATGACTATTGGCTACTGTCCAATGGTTCCTGCACTGGCAAATGATGATAATACAATGTATACCATGATGAATTATTTTCAGGCTATGTTCT
>NW_027057838.1:0-3000 GCF_011386835.1 Chrysemys picta bellii
TTTAGCCCTGAACATGTGTGAACATTGCAATGTGTATTGGGGCCCCACCTGAAATTGCAGAAAGTTTGTGCATGAGAAGTGAGAATGGCCTACAAGAAAGGAAGCAGTTTGTAACCAGTAGGCTGCAAAGGGGTGAGGTAGATCTGTTTGATCCCATAGAAAAGTCTAATCTCAAATCATCTGGTAATCTCAACAAGACAATCAAACAAAAGGAGCAGCAGATAGCACAAGGGAAAGCTATTGATCATCAGATATTCCACAAGCTGACAGTTATTGCCTAGCTCAGAGATGTTGGTAGCCAGGGTGATATAAGTATGAGCTGGCACCTGTTCCTCTTTCCCTCTTCAACTTGGATGGAACTCTAAGGGCTTGTCTATGCTACCCACCAATCCAGCGGGTAGTAATCGATCCAGCAGGGGTCGATTTATTGCGTCAAGTATAGACACGATAAATTGACCACTGAGCGCTCTCCCGTCGACTCCAGTTCTCCACCAGAGCAAGAAGCATAAGCGGAGTCGATGGGAGAGCGTCAGCTGTCAACTTGCCACAGTGAAGGCACCACGATAAGTAGATCTAAGTACGTTGATTTCAGCTATGCTATTCACAGAACTTCAGCTACGTGATCTTAGATCGACCCCCTGCGGTAATATAGACAAGCCCTAAGAAAGACCCCAAAGAGCAGCACATTGTCTTGGCTGGAGAAAAATCTATCAATGGTTGAGCTAGCAGCCTCCTGTGAGCCAACGTTAGCTATTACTGACGTCACGAGGATTCTGCCAATGGTGTGCACAGACCCTACCAAGTGAAAAACTTTTGGGGAGCTGTCTGATCAGCTACTGAACATTTATCCTTGGCCTAAAATGTCAATACCCTGCTGTTGGTGCAAATGAAGAATCAATGAAAACTGGTGAGAGTCCACAAGGGGAATGTCCAAATGCAAGAAATTTGGAACTAGACTGTGGTAATGCCATTACCAAAGCAAGATTTGAAGATCATATCAAAGAAATACACGTAACAATGCAAACTTTCTCCTCAGTCATGGGATTGGGGAGCGTGAACAGAGATGATCAGCTGGTTGTGAAGTATACCTGGCTGGTGGGTTTCACGACATCGCACAAGCAGTGAAAGTAGTGCCTGGCACCTATTCTGCAATACCAGAACTTGAGACAGATCACAAGGAAGCAGGTTCGTGAGCCACATGCACGAACATGCTTGAAAGTCTCAGGGAAGGAGAACACCAAGTTGGAGTGGAGGGAAACAATCCCAGAGTTAGGAGCCTCCTTCCAGGTGATGACATGGTATCCTCTCACATTAAGGATACTCCTCCATGGGAGGTGACCCCAGTTATTGGGAAGAGACAGGTAATTATAGGACTAGAATGGACCTTGAGAGATCATCTAGTCCAGTCCTCTGCACTCATGGCAGGACTAAGTATTATCTAGATAATGGGGATTTGATTATTAGAAATATCAATAGGTTTTGTGATGACTGGGAGAACTACATGGTGAATTGCCTGCTGGTTGCAAAGGATGTGGACCTGTCAAGACATCTAGATTGACTTATGTGCAGAGCTGGGGAAAGAGCCATTGGTTGGGGTATGTGTTAGTACCAATGACATAGGGAAAGGTAGGAGAGAGGTCCTACAGGCCAAATTTAGGCTGCTAGGTAACAGTTTGAAGTCCAGGACCTCTATAGTCACATTCCCTGAAATGCTTCAAGTTCCACACACAGGGCCAGTTAGGAAGAACTGCAGGGTCTCAATGCAGGGATGAGATGCTGGTGTTGGGATTTAGGTTTATGGGGAACTAGGGAACCTTTGGGGAAAGGAAAAGCCTATACAGGACCGATAGGCTCTAGCTAAACCAAAATGGAACCAGATTGCTGGTATGTAAAATTAAAATAGATCATAGTTTTTAAACTAAGGACTAAAAGCTGCAGAAGAGCATAGAGTTTGGACAGAGACATCCCTTAGGGGAGGATTAATTTAAAGGGGATACTCTATATCCTAATAAAGAGGAGAGGATAGAAGCTGATAAAGTGCAGGTAGGAACTGGAGAGTCAAACAAAAGAGAGTCCCATTCAGTTACATCACATGAAGGCAGACAACTACATGTGACATTTTATAAGTGCTTGTGTACAAATGCTAGAATTCTAAATACAAAGATGGGTAAACATGAGTGCCTCATTAAAGGAGGCTATTGATATAAGAGACATCACAGAAACTCAATAGAATGATGATCAATGAGACACAGTAATACTAGGGTACAAAATATATAGGAATGACAGTACGTTGTGCTGGTGGGGGCGTGACACTATATTTGAAAGAAAGCATAGAGTCAAATATAGTAAACATCTTAAAGGAATCAAACTGTACCACAGAATCTCTAGGGATAGAAATTCCATGCTTGAATAATAAGAATATAGCAGTAGGGATATGCTACTCCCCATCTGACCAGGATAGTGACAATGACTGTGAAATACTGAGGGAGATAAGAAAGGCTATAAAACCAGAAAACCCAGTAATAATTGGAAGATTTTAAACTATCCCGTTGACTGGGTCCATGTCACTTCAGGAAGAGATGCAGAAAGAAAATTTCTAGACACCATTAAATGACTGCTTCTTAGAGCAGCTAGCCCTGGAACCCGCAATTCTTGATTTCGTCCTAAGTGGTGCACAGGATCTGGTCCAAGAAGTGAATCTAACTGAACTACTCGGTAATAGTGACCATAATGTAATTAAATTTAATGGCCCAATAGGGGGAAAATACCAGAGAAACTCATCACAGTAGCATTTAGCTTCAAAAAGGGGAAGAACACACACACACACACACACAAAGGAGAAGGCTAGTTAAATGGAAATTAAAAGGAGCCACAAGAGTGACATGCCTGCAAGATGCATGGAAACTATTTACAAACACCGTAATAGAGGCTCCAATTAATTGTACTGTATACCCCCCCCCCAAAAAAAAGACCAAAGAAATGCCACTGTGGCTAAACCAT
>NW_027057839.1:0-3000 GCF_011386835.1 Chrysemys picta bellii
TTAACAAACAGATTTAATTTGAAGCTCAAACCGCTCTAGCATGTTCCCTCCTTTCAGTTTTCGTAAGACAGCTTTTACAGACTTTGAAGATCAATAATAGGATGCCAGGGGAGGTATAAAAAACAATGACTCCCTAGGAGAGGGACAGAACATTATTGTGCATCAAATGGCCTAGATATTGCAAAGGAAAAGAGCAATGCATTTCAAATTACTCTTCTTTAGCAACCAGGGCTCAGACTACTGCTGTCATTCCATGATAGCTCTTTCAGCATGCACCCAGCAGGCTTTATCCAGTAATGTAACTTTGTGTCTGCCGTGCACTTATTTTATACATATGTTAGTAGGGCAGCTGGAGACATCTTTTTATATTTAGCAGCAGGTGATGAAGAAAAATGCCTCTGAACCTGTACTGTTCCCTTAACATTTGAGCATGTAAGCGAGTCATTTTTTATTTGGGTAACATTCTTTGTATTACAGCAGGGGTGGGCAAACTACAGCCCGCAGGCCAGATCTGGCCCCTCAGGGCTTTGGATCTGGCCCGCAGGATTGGCCCCCATTGCACCGCGGGCTTCGAGCCACTCTCAGCAGTGACCAGCACCACTTCCCTTCGGGCACCGGGCCCTTGACTCCAGGAACCCCCCTCCCCCCCGCAGCTCCCATTGGCCGGGGACGGGGAACCGCGGCCAATGGGAGCTTTGGGGGAGGTACCTGGAGGCACAGCAAGGGCAGCAGCCCCGCCCCCCTCCCTTCCCCCAGGGCCGCAGCGCTTCCTGGAGCGGCGTGGGGCCGGGGACAGGGCAGGCGTGCAGGGAGCCTGCCCTGGCCCCGGTGCGTGCCGCTGCTACCCCAGAGCCTGAACCCCTCCTGCACCCCGCCCCACAACTCCCTGCCCTAAGCCCCTGCCTGCACTGTGCACCCCTCCTGAACCCCAACCCCCTGCCCTGAGCCCCCTTGTATGCCCCACACCCCTCCTGCACCCCAACTCCCTGTCCTGAGCTCCCTGCTGCACCCCTGTGCACCCCAACCCCCTGCCCTGAGTCCCCTCCTGCACTCCGCACCCCTCCTGCACCCCAACCCCCTTTCCTGAGCCTCCTCATACACCCCGCACCCCTCCTCTGCCCCAATCCCTTGCTCTGAGCCCCTTCCTGCACACCGCACCCCCTCCCACACTCCCTCCTGCACCCCAACCCCCTACCCCGGCCTTGCATACAATTTCCCCACCCAGATGTGGCCCTCGGCCCAAAAAATTTGCCCACCCCTGTATTACAGTAACCCGTACAAACCCAACCAACAGAGACTGGGAATTCATTGTGCTAGCCCCTGTATGAACACACAGTAAGACAGCCCCTGCTCTAAAGAGCTTCCAATCCAAATGGATCAGACAGACAAAGGAAGTTGTATCCTCTCCTGTTTGCAGAGAGGAAACTGAGGCAGGGAGAGATTAAGCAATTTGACAAAGGTCACACAGGAAGGCCATAGCAGAGCTGGGACTTGAACCCAAATCTGCAGAATGCCAGACCAGTTCCTTCACCACAAGAATATCCTTCTTCTCTGAACTTATTTGTAGCATGGTCAAGGTCTGTGGGATGAACCAATCCAGGTTCAAAACACGTGAACTCTAGGCCTGATTTTACTGCATCTGAAGCCAGTGGGAACTTGATCATTAATTTAAATGGGAGCAGCACTAGGACCTTAAAAAGCAAAGGATGTTATTTTAAACTATTAAGAAACACTGACATGAAAGCAAAACAGATGGGTTTGATTCTCCTTATGCCCGTGTAGCTCCATTGACTTGACTGGAGTCACTCTTGCTTTACACCAATGTACATGAGGAGAATCAGGCCCTAAAAATTCATCCTTGAGTCCAGATCCTAAGGGCAGAGCCCAAGTTTCTCACAGGATTAGGGCTTGAGAGGCATTATCCACAGACTTACGAAACACTCCAGTGGTAAGATCTCTGATAGATGTATTTAAGTTTAGTTCCATTTTAAATTCAGAACAAAAGAGACTAAAACATGCAGAATCCTCACCCTTTGGCTCAAAACTCCATATTTTATAAACCTTCACGGCATTATACTATTTCTTCAGGACAAGGAGAAAAACCTGAGGTGAGTAAATCCTTCTGTCCACTAATTTTTTAATCAGAACTTCAGCTCTGACACTTTATTCTCTGCAGTGGCTGAGAAACAGCATGTGGCATTTTTATAGAAAATATTCACCTTCAGTGGTACTTAAGGAAAACGTTGGTACCATCTGCAGTGATGCCATTATAGCCAGCTTACGGCCAGCTGGGCTGTCTAGGCATCCACTCTGCTCATTAATCCCCCATTCCACTACAATAAACGATGGCAACACATTGCAGATGGAATTAATCCACTATGGCAGGAACTAATTAAGAGAACAAATCTGAGGCTGTGCCTTATGGCTTTAATTCTTTTCTTTCTTTTTTTTAAATACCTGTGGGGCAAGGACTGTTAAAAAATGAAAAAGTTAAGCATAAGCCAATGCTGGCATTAACCATGTCTAAGGTCTTAGAGTCTATTGCTGCTGTTCATTCTGCAACGTCTAGAATCACACGTTTTAAAAACCAAACAAACAACCGAATGAACTATCACAGAAATCAGATAGCATTGATAAGGCAAACATAATTTTCAACAAGAATATTAAAAAATCAATTTGAACATTCTGCTAAACACTTAAGATTAATGGCACTTAAGATGAATGTTGATGTCAAACCGGCATTTGTATGCCATAGCACACCTCTCTGGATAGGCAGGGTATCAAGATCTAGCCTGGCTGAGTGGAGGCTGTATAAGTGATGATGCATAGGATTTTCCCACCACATGGCAAGGTTGGGGGTAGAGAAAAGCATGATTAGTGTCATTCAGCTGAAGAGGAACTCTGCTTGAAAAAATTTGGAAAACTGTGGCTTCAATCCTTGGCATTCATGATCTTTGACCATAAAGGTGATTTTTGCAGAGGTTAGTTATCCCTCAGTTT
>NW_027057840.1:0-3000 GCF_011386835.1 Chrysemys picta bellii
CATGCGGGTGAACCGCCTGGGTGCTCTTTTCCAGAACTATACGGACGTGGAGCTGTTCCCTCTAATGCACCAGTTCCTGCCCCCTGTATCCCAGCCAGAGAGCTGGGACACAGAGAGCAGCTGCCTTGACAGTCGCTGAATGAATCCAGTTTGATCCTCTTCCCTGTGGGACAGATGCAGCAGCAGCGCAGTGTCGCTCCAGCCCATCCCACTCAGGTATCTCCTCACCCGGCCGTGACCTGTCGGGACAATGGCGGGAGCGGGGGTTCAGTCTCTGTAACCTCATGTGCTAAGCAGGGGTTAGTGATACCAAATGGTACTGAAAGTCCGAGGGGGGTGGGGAGAGGGGTTCCCACCGGGTGTGTGGGTTTGGTGAAAGGCGCCTACAAAACGTTGGGTCTGCCCAGTGCTTAAAGACAGAGCTGACTGGACTCAGCTGGAAGTCCTGGTTTCTTCTCAGTGATCCCTAGAGCTGAAAACACTGTGAAACCGGTTGACCTGGGCACCATAGAGCCGGTGCTGTGGTGAAAGACAGTACAGGGGGGAGCAGCAGCGAGGTTCCCCCTAGCCAGGGAAGTCACTAAGAGCTGGACTCACTCCGGGCTGGAGGCCTCTCAGAGCATGGCATCGCAGCTCCAGGCAGAGACGGCAGCATGGAGCAGCAGCAGTGCAGAGCAGAGGCAGAGGCATCCCTGGCCCACCCCTTCTCTCCCTGGGGCACGAGGCCAACCCCCCCCCGAACACCCCCTGAACTCTCAAACTCTGCTGAGCTGGGCCCGTAAACCGGGTACGGGGACAGCAGAGGGAAAATGGGAGGGGTGTGCCAAAGGGACATTCGTCCATTGGACTCTCTCATCGCAAGCTGGGAAACTGAGGCAAGGGGCTGCTGCCCAATGGATTGTAGGGCGGGCGTTTCACTCACAGTTCACGTACTGCTGAGTCACTCTTGTGGTGGTTTCCCCAGTTCATACTGCGTTTCTTTCTCCTCTGAATAAAAGTTCTCGTGTGTTGGACACAGACTCAGTGCTCGCAACGGGGCAACAGCTGCCTGTTAGGGGCGTGCTGGTCAGTTTCCCAGATTTCTGGGAGGGGCGCTCCAGCTGGTTCTGCTTTGCAATGCTAAGAGGAACCCCGAGATCCTGATTCTCGTCCTTGTCACTGCCAATACCACCTGGCACAAGCGTTACACCCCCATCACGTTCTGCACAACCCCCGTTCCTGCCATCTCCTCTGGCTTGATCCTCTCCATTTAGTGCGTCCTTCGTCTGGAAGGCCGATGATACGGTAATGCCGCAGAGTCCCACTGAGAAATTAAATCCCTGGCTCACACCTGCCCGGCTTCAGAAACGTTGGCGTTCTCGGGGAGGAGGGAGGGAGCCCAAGAAATCTGGTATCTGCGGTAAATAAAGGCTGGGCAGACGTTCCGGTGGGGGCTCCTTCCCTACCCACAGGCCAGGCTTGAGGCCAGCAGTTGAGAAAGCAAGATAAGCTGGATGTGGAGTGGCGCTTTCCCCATAAAGGCATGGAGCCCTGGCTCTGGTTTCTGATGTGGAAGTGGGACACTTCAGGTTGCTAACTCGCCCGCTCAGCTGCAGCGTCGGGATGGGTGAGTTTTATTGAAATGCCCAGAATTTCACACAGCCTGGGGATGTAGGGCCAGAGCCTGGTGGTGGGCACCAGAGCCCCAGGCGGTGTGGGCACGTGGGGGAGGTGCAGTGGCAGGGCATGCTATGTGGCCCCTGTGGGACACCATGTGCCCTGAGTGCCCGGGCACAGGAAGGAACGTGCCCAGACAGACGCAGTAACTACCGCATAGAGAGGGGCAGCCTGCACTCCTCTCAGTGCCGCCCCTCAGCCCGGGCAGGTGCACAAGGGGGAGGGGAGCCCTGGTGCATCCTCTGCTTTCCCGACCCTACCTGGCCGAGGCACAAGGGATGGGGGCGCAGTGAGGTACATGCTGCTTTTCCTTTGAAACGGAGCAGCATTTCCCCCAGCAAGTGCATGCTGCAGCATGAGCCTGGCTAGCTAGGAGTCTGGCAGTGCCTCCTGGTGGGTAAAGAGTGCCCCGGGGCCATGGGGTACCGGGAGCCTGGCGGGGATCCCCTGCCCAGCGCTCTGCTGGACCCTAGGCAGGAATCCTCCCTCCCTGCCCCAGGTACCTCTGGGCATTGGGGCCAAAGTACTTTAGAACACAAAGGAACTAGGATAAGCCATGTTTTAAAAATGGGGAAACTGAGGTATGGTGCAGTGTAATGAGTTTTCCAAGGTCACAGGTCAAACTCAGGCCCTCTGTGTCTTAGACTATTACAGTGTGTGAACGGCTGCTAGCTGGCAGCGTCCCCGCTCCTCTGGGGCGTCCGGAGAAGGGGAGGCGTGTTTTCAAGGATGAGTGATTCCAGATTGTTATTTCACCTCAGTTCCAAACATTGTAGTTCTGGCTTGTTAGACTTACTGAAATCCTTCTCCTTTAAAGCGTTAACCCTTTGCCTGCCATGGGTTATGCCTCTCTCCTCCCTCTCACAGGGATACCTGAGATTGCTGGCAGCATGTCACAGTTACTTGGGCTGTGACATTGTCTGAAGAATTTGGGGTCCAGGCAGCTCCAAAAAGAAGGTGTTTCCAATGAAATCTGTCTGTGGATGATGTCTGGGCAAAGTGTTTCCATTGCAACAGTGTGTTTCGGTGTGTCGTTTACACGGTGTTCTCTCTCTCTGTCTCTCTAATTCATTTGCACGTTTGTATCACGGTCACTTTTGGGGTTAGTTGTGGACTTTCTAACTTTGCAACACCACATGAATACACTGATGGCTGACAGAAAGCACGGTGCCGGACTCCAGTGCGGCTTTAGCCTGTTCTGGTTTGACACACACACACACACCCTGCCCGGCGCGTCCCGCCCCGCCCCGCCCCGCAAAAAGCTGCCATTTTGCAACTGTCATGGGCCGGCAGCAGCTATAATCAAACTTGGGACCTCTGGAGCTTCACACGTGAGCCTCTGCT
>NW_027057841.1:0-3000 GCF_011386835.1 Chrysemys picta bellii
CTTTTTGGCAATTCCCCCCGGACGGGGGTTTGACTGCCGAAAAGCCGGACATGTCCGGGAAAAAGAGGACGTATGGTAACCCTAGACACCATTATTTTCCAAAGACAGCATGGGCAAAGAGTAGCATTTCAGAGTTAAAGACAGCAAGCCTTACCTCTTTCTGCAGTCCAGCAGCCATTCAAGAATGTTTCTGTTGAAAAGGACAGTCTCCAACATACCTGAGCTTTTTATAGCATCTTAGCCCATTGTTTCAAACAGACTTCAACATAGTAGCTAGCATGTTAATTTAATCACCACAGCTCTGAAAGAATAGATCCTTAAGGACTTTAGGCACCTCTCCCATAGCACACCCTTTTGTGATCTGGGGTGGGGGAACCAAGTTGTCTGCACAACAGGGCTATTTTTTTAAGTAAGTTAAAATAAATTTTTCAGTAGGGCCATCTTACAGTATCGAACAGTACCCATTTCCAAGTGGGGGGCCCTTTGCAGATATTAATGAATGTCTTGGGGCTTTTTTATTAAACATGTCTTTCATGCTTAAAGTTTGGGGGGGGGGGGGGGGTTCCTAGAAAGAATGACCCATAGCAATCAACCAACTCCAGGGCCATATTTAAACCGTCCAATAGTGTCCCACCAACTCCTGGGGTCATATTTAAACTGTCCAATGGAGTTCTGCCAACTCCAGGGGTTATATTTAAACTTTCCAGTCGCATCTGTGAATTCCTGAGGTTTTATTTCATTTCATATTAATCAGAACTCACCATCCACACCCACCCCCCCCCCCCCTTACTATGGGTGCACCCCCATCAAATTTAACCCTATGGCAACAAGGGTAAGTAATCGCAGTCACCCTGGCTATTCAGTGAGGGGGGGAGGTGTAGTTAAACCCATTCAGTTCAACTCTATTGTACTCAAACACATGTCTGAACAAGCCCTGTTTGTTTTATTGTAAGCACATTTTTTTAGGATTTTTTCCCCCTCCCACAACATACATTTCAGCTTTTTGCTGTAAATGGGTCACTTTTACACAAAAACCCCACAAGAGCTAGGTGCTCACAAACAATTTATTTTTTATTTAAAAGTCATACAGCTCCTTGAAAACAAACCAAGATGCTTCATGAAAACTTTCAGAAAAGAAATAGTGTAAGCACCCCACTGCTTGTTTTTCGATTTACACAACCCCCAGTTCCTAACCCATTACACCTCCTCCTCGACCGTCGCTTCTTAATCATTCATTTAGCTGTGCAACGTCTTTTCCATTCACTTTGTCCGCCGGTGACTCCCCCAAGCCGTGATCGCATTCCACCTGTAAGGGGGTGGACAAAGACAGGCCTCGGGGCTAAAACAAAGTCCAAAGTTCTCACGGGGGTAGTGAAGGAGTCCATGTTTCCACTCAGCAGCCTTTCCATGATTTCTAAAACACGTGTTCTTGGTAAGAGATGGCCTCCTCTGTCCGGCGCTGGGACTTATGGGGTAATGGTGCTGCAATTTGATTGGCAGAGGGCTTTGGGAGGAGTTCTTAGTGGGGTCATACGGCTCACTTCCGGATGGGTCACCCCGCCCCAGATCTCGCTCTGATTGGTCAAATTCTCCTCTTGAGGCAGTCCTATCAGGGCAAAACACATCCTAATTGGTAGAGGGTGGTGGGGGGAGCTCTTAGAGGCATCACACAAGCCACTTCCAGACGGGTCACCCCACTCCGGAACTCGCCCTGATTGGTCAAATCTCCTCTCGGGGTGGTCCTTTCGGGATGAAACCCATCCTGATTGGTAGAGGGTGGTGGGAGGAGTTCTTAGGGGGGTCACATGACACACCTTGCTTCCAGTCATGTGGTCACCTTGATCCCGGAAGTAACACCCCCATGGGGTGGGACTTCCAGTGACAGAAGGGAGGGACTAAGGGTAAAAGGGTGGGGCTTAAGGGGTCAAGAGGCGGGGGTTAGGGTTTGATTGATGGTAGGACTATTATAGTACTGCTGGGTGTCCGAGTCAAGAATGGTGGAGTAGCTCCAGAGACGGAGATTGGTTAAAGGAACCATAGAATCATAGAATATCAGGGTTGGAAGGGACCTCAAGAGGTCATCTAGTCCAACCCCCTGCTCAAAGCAGGACCAATTCCCAACTAAATCATCCCAGCCAGGGCTTTGTCAAGCCGGGCCTTAAAAACCTCCAAGGAAGGAGACTCCACCACCTCCCTAGGTAACGCATTCCAGTGCTTCACCACCCTCCTAGTGAAATAGTGTTTCCTAATATCCAACCTGGACCTTCCCCACTGCAACTTGAGACCATTGTTCCTTGTTCTGTCATCTGCCACCACTGAGAACAGCCAAGCTCCATCCTCTTTGGAACTCCCCTTCAGGTAGTTGAAGGCTGCTATCAAATCCCCCCTCATTCTTCTCTTCTGGAGACTAAACAATCTCAGTTCCCTCAGCCTCTCCTCATAAGTCACGTGCTCCAGACCCCTAATCATTTTTGTTGCCCTCCGTTGGACTCTTTCCAATTTTTCCACATCCTTCTTGTAGTGTGGGGCCCAAAACTGGACACAGTATTCCAGATGAGGCCTCACCAATGTGGAATAAAGGGGAACGATTCACGTTCCTCGATCTGCTGGCAATACCCCTACTTATACAGCCCAAAATGCCAATAGCCTTCTTGGCAACAAGAGCACACTGTTGACTCATATCCAGCTTCTCGTCCACTGTGACCTCTAGGTCCTTTTCTGCAGAACTGCTACCTAGCCATTCGGTCCCTAGTCTGTAGCAGTGAATGGGATTCTTCCGTCCTAAGTGCAGGACTCTGCACTTGTCCTTGTTGAACCTCATCAGGTTTTTTTTGGCCCAATCCTCTAATTTGTCTAGGTCCCTCTGTATCCGATCCCTACCCTCTAGTGTATCTACCACGCCCCCTAGTTTAGTGTCATCTGCAAACTTGCTGAGAGTGCAGTCCACACCATCCTCCAGATCATTAATAAAGGTATTAAACAAAACCGGCCCCAGGACCG
>NW_027057842.1:0-3000 GCF_011386835.1 Chrysemys picta bellii
TTGAACTCCTTTAGAAGAGTCAGGTTTATTTTTAAATCCTTCCCTCCTCTTGAACTGGGGAGACTGGTGATCAGTTTTCCCCGGGGTTTTACACCCTTCTCGAGCCCTGTTTTGGGTATGGGCATCGGCAATCTCTGCTGCCCGTAGGACTGACTCAGGGTCCCTGTCACACACAGCTGCTCTCACATTGTCAGGCACAATGTCTAAGAACTGTTCCAAAGTTATTAAATCCAGCAGTTTTTCAAAACTCCCATGAACCTTGGCTCCCATAACCCACTTTTTAACAAAACCCATCAGCTTATGAGCACATTCTACAAAAGTACAATCCTTAGGCATTTTAAACTCTCTAAACTTAACTCTGTAAGATTCAGGAGTAACCTTGAATCGCCTTAACACAGAATCCTTAAACCGCTCATAATTTAACGCTTCTTGTTCCCCCAAGTCATTAAACACCTCCCTGGCTTTTCCAGTCAGTCTGGTTAGCAGGACAGGCATTCGCTGACCCTCAGGGATCTGGTACAGATTGCAGAGGCGTTCAAAGGTAGACAAAAACTCCTCTATATCCTCAGTATCATTGTAAATGGGACACATCCTTTCCCAGTTTTTCTCATGGCGGGGGGGAAGTGGAGTACCAGGTGGGGATGACTTTCTCCGCTCTTCCATTACTTGGAGCTGAAGTCTGGCCCTCTCCTGTTCCATCTTGTGAGTCTCCTGTTCCATCCTGTGAGTCTCCTGCTCAGCAGTGAGCAGCTCTAGATGCCCCTTACGGGCTCTCTCTTCAGCCTCCTTCTTTCTTTGATCAGCCTCTTTCTCTCTCTCAGCAGCCTCTTTCTCTCTCTCAGCAGCCTCTTTCTCTCTCTCTCTTTCTAACTCTGCTATTTTGTGCTTCTCCAGCAATCGAAGATCTGCCAGCTTCTGTTCATGCTCAAATTGCAGTTGACTTGTCACCCTTTGCATCCTAATTTTTTCTGCATCTTCTGCAGCCTCAGGTAAGGGCTGTGCTCTTGCCCCCTGATCACTGGCTATTAGCAGATTTCTCAATTCTTCCTTTGTAGCTTTCTTTCTAAAGCTTATCCTCTTTTCTGAACACAAATTTTCCAGGGCTTTTTTCCCAAGTCCCTCATATGCTCTTTGCTCAGCCATTGCAGCAGCTCTTTAACCAACAAAACTCTCAATCCCAAAATTCAAATTTGGATAGCGTGGGGTTCTGACCCAAAGCTTAATTGACCTGGTTCTGTGGATCCAAGCACGACTACGCCACTGTGACAATGCGGTTCTGGCGGAACCCAACTGAGAGTGCCAACTCAGGACAAATTGCTCAAATAGGGCAGTTACAGCCCAAGGCTGGGGTTTTTTCCACCTCTAAGGCAAACCACCAGCCAGACTAAGAGGACTCCAGTCTCACCCCACTGGCTAACTGCAAGTCTCACAAGCAATCTCCTTAGATACTCCAGTTTCCCAGTATTACCACCAGTACCACTCGTTATGGGGACAAATGGTTATGAAAACCAATACCCCAGTAAAAGAAAAAGGTTCTCCTGATCCCAAAGGACCAAGCCCCAGACCCAGGTCAATATACAAATCAGATCTTACCCACAAATCACGCTGTTGCCAATCCTTTAGAATCTAAAATCTAAAGGTTTATTCATAAAAGGAAAAAGATAGAGATGAGAGTTAGAATTGGTTAAATGGAATCAATTACATACAGTAATGGCAAAGTTCTTGGTTCAGGCTTGCAGCAGCGATGGAATAAACTGCAGGTTCAAATCAAGTCTCTGGAATACATCCCCCGCTGGGATGGGTCCTCAGTCCTTTGTTCAAAGCTTCAGCTTGTAGCAAAGTTCCTCCAGAGGTAAGAAGCAGGATTGAAGACCAGATGGAGATCAGGCATCAGCCTTATATAGTCTTTTCCAGGTGTAAGATCACCTCTTTGTTCTTACTGTGGAAGATTACAGCAACATGGAGTCTGGAGTCACATGGGCCAGTCCCTGCATATTTTGCTGAGGTACAAGGCGTATCTGCCTTCTCTCAATGGGTCCATTGTATAGCTGATGGTCCTTAATGGGCCATCAAGCAGGCTAGGCAGAGCTAATCTCAGCTTGTCTGGGATGTCACCCAGAAGCATAGCATAAGTTTGCCATACAGACAGTATAGAGCCAATATTCATAACTTCAACTACAAAACTGATACACACATCTAGACAGCATAATCATAACCAGTAAACCATAACCTTGTCCTAGACACCCCATTTGACCCCCTTTATACAAGATTTGGGTGCCACTACAGGACCTTGGTTGCAACAATGATCTATACGGTCCCAGTTTATGTCAATAACGTCACACCTGCCTATACAGCCACTGACTGGCGTTGGTCTGTGTGGCCTCAGCATGGATGAATACCCCTACCAAGGGTATGTCATAGTGCACCTGGAATTCCCAGAGGAGGTTGCTGGGGTAAGAGAAGAGGTGGACACAGCTGCATTAATATGCCCTGACCCTAAAGGGACCTCTGATGTGTCTGTGCTGATAGGGACCAACTCCAGTCTCTTCAAGGTGCTCGCGGATTACTGCAGACGACGGGCTGGGGACCAGTACCTGAATACCCTGATGATCCATACGCTTTGTGCTGAAGCCTATAGGAAGATTGAGGGTGCTAAAAAGGAGACATCTGAGCTACCGATTGGGGCGCTGAAGTACATGGGCACAACCCCGTTAGTAGTGCCTGCAAGGACGGAGCAAGAAGTGCTTGTCATGAGTACTCGGCTGAAAGGCAGTAAAGGGGCATTAGCAATGGTAGAGCAGCCGGTTGAAGGAGAGCTCCCGGAAGGAGTGCTGGTCCCCAGTGGAGTCATAACCCTACCTGCTGAAGCCCAGGAAAAGGTGACTATACTGATTGCTAATGAAACAAGTCGAGATGTTGTTGTGAAGCAAGGACAAAAGATAGCGGATCTCTTTGAGCCTGAATCAATTGTAAAACCCCAGTGTGAGACTCAAGTTCCGC
>NW_027057843.1:0-3000 GCF_011386835.1 Chrysemys picta bellii
AGAGGAGCCGGTATTAGACTGTGCAGTGCGGGGATGGGACTGGCACCAACACACAGGTTAAACTGCAGGGAAATAGGCACAGGCTGGCAAGAAGGGAAACTGAGGCACCGAGCCAGGGAATGACAAGGCCAAGGTTTCTCAGACAGACAGTGGCAGGGCAGGAATAGCACCTGTTCCCTGCACCCTGCTGCCCCTCCTGTATCTGATCCTGGGAGTGAGCCGCTCCCCAAAGCCGTTGCAATGTTACTGGAGTGAAAAGAACAGCCCAGCCAGGAGAGAGTGACCCTTCCCTGCACCTCTGCCAGAGGAGCCACCTTTGGGTGGTGACCTGGGAGTGGGAGTGGGAGGGGCAGTGACTCCCAGCCCTGGGCCTGAGCATCACTGGGGTTAGGGGAACCGGGCCGGAGGGTCTCGGTACCTGAGGTTGCCCACAGCAATCAGGGAGTTAGCGAGGACGGCGCTGGGTGGAGAGTTATCAGGCAGCTCCTCAATGAGCTCCTGTGAGACCCAAAGGAGACAAAGGAGCGTGTGAGATTCGGGCCACACTGGACATTGCTGGTTTCCTATTGACCTGTGGGACTTTGGGCAAGTTGATCCCCGCTCTAGGCTCTGTCCCCAGCAGTCAAATGGGGATTTCATACTTTCCCACTATTGGAAAGTGCTGGGAGAATCCCCCAGCAAAAGCTGCTCTGACAGTGCTAAGCAGCATCTGACCATTAGAGGTTGGAGCGCACTGCCCAGGAGGAGGAGTGTTTGGTTCTGGGCTGTTGGAGTACGGGCTTTCAACCATCTGTGCACACATATTATACTAATTGCATCTAGACCACATCTCCCTAGTTTGTTTGTGAGAATGTCCTTATTAACACCAAGATGGATCACATCTACTGTTTACCCACCTCCACTAGGCCCGTAACCCTGCCAAAGAAGGAGCTAGGATTGGTTTGGAATGATTTGTTCTTGACAAGTCCATGCTCACTAGTCCTAAGAACCAAATTGTCCTGTAGGTGCTGACAAACTGATTGTTTAATAAGGAGTTCCAGTATCTTTCCAGGTATGTTAATGGATGGGAAGACGTTCTTTTTCAGGGATCTCTGACGAGAACTGGGGCACAGCACTTAGTTTGTTGAGGCCATAAAATGGAGACAGGCACCTCTTTTCTTCTCCCAGCACCCCAGATACCTAAAAGGGTGGGACTCACATCCGTCAATGGGCTTTAAAAAAGACAATGGTTACAATGTGGCCCCAACCATTTCTGGTTTCTGCAGACTAGATGTTTTAGCAAAGTTTAGAATTCCTTGGTGCTCAACACCATGAAACTCCCCTTTCTCCTTTACAAAGGGCTTTAACGCCCCTTATCTCACCCAGGCTCTCGACTGCCCAAAGTTGGAGAATTGTCCCTGTTCCCATTGCAGAGCACCCCCCACGACACACACACAGAGTCCTCCTGGTGGTGGGAGGGGAACAGAGGCAAGGACAGAAGACGTAAGAGATGAAGAGAAAGGAGGGAGGGATGGAGGAAAAGGTAAAACAAAAAGGACAAACCCTAATGTCCCCAGTGATTCTAAGGGACAAAATCCCAGGTGGGGAATAAAATTCGACCACCTTAAGCTAGTGTTTTCCATGCCTAGAATTCAGCTGGCGCCAGATGCATCAGACTGAACAGGTTCCAAACCTCTCGGAGGCTCTCACCTTCTAAACAGGGACGTCTGTTTTCTAGTAAAATCAGGAAAAAGAAAAGAGAAAACTCAAAAGAGGTTCCTCCTGGCGCTCACGTACGTAACCCCTAATACTCTCTCAGTCCTCAAAGAGAGACCTTGAGAAGGAGACTTGCTGAAGCAAAGCTACAGGGGACTCTGAGGTTTCCCTGGCCCTGCGCCCCTGTCCTGCCTGGCTGATGTCAGCATCTCTCTGTGAGGTCACCACCTCCACAGCACCTTTGACCAATAGGCTGAAGTCCTGCAAAAGGCCTTTGTGATGTCACTGCCACACCCACTCCTCCCCTGCAGTGCTAATGTCCTGCCACAGGGCAGACACTTTGGAGGTTTGAGCTACACAAAGAGGAGACACTTAGATGTCAAAAATTAGATGAGATGTTTCAGTCTGAGCTAAGTAGTTGCTGCTCTTAACAATTGCAACATAAGAAAATACAAATAAAATAGACCGAGGGGCGGGGGGATGAGGGTTCTCACCAGAGAGCCCAAAGGATGGCCCAGGTCACCGCTGGGGATCACTGTCTAAGCACTATTTCAACGCCACATTTTTCGGTGGACCTCCCACAATGGGAGTTGTAGAGCACCCCCCACGACACACACACACCCCTCCTGGTGGTGGGAGGGGAACGGGGAAAGGACAAAAGAAGTAAGAGATGAAGAGAAAGGAGGGAGGGATGGAGGAAAAGGTAAAAGAAAAAGGACAAACCTTAATGTCCCCAGAGATTCTAAGGGACAAAATCCCAGGTGCGGAATAAAATTTGGCCACCTTAAGCTAGTGTTTTCCCTGCCTAAAATTCAGCTGGCGCCAGATGCATCAGACTCAACAGGTTCCAAACCTCTCAGAGGCTCTTACCTTCTAAACAGGGACGTCAGTTTTCTAGTGAAATCAGGAAAAAGAAAGGAGAAAACTCAAAAGAGGTTCCTCCTGGCGCTAACATACATGAACCCAAATACTCTCTCAGACCTCAAAGAGAGATCTCGAGAAGGGGACTTGCTGAAGCAAAGCCACAGGGGTCTCTGAGGTTTCCCTGGCCCTGCGCCCCTGTCCTGCCTGGCTGATGTCAGCATCCCTCTGTGAGGTCACCACCTCCCCTGCACCTTTGGCCAATAGGCTGAGGTCCTGGAAAAGGCCTTTGTGATGTCACTGCCACACCCACCCCTCCCCTGCAGTGCTAATGTCCTGCCACAGGGCTGACACTTTGGAGGTTTGAGCTACTCCCTGTGGATCACCCCACTCAATGAGTGTTCATTCTAGGAAGCAAGCCGGCTAGACAGTAAAACATCAGAG
>NW_027057844.1:0-3000 GCF_011386835.1 Chrysemys picta bellii
TAAAGGTCAGGGACAAGCTGGGAAGGGGCCAGGCTGAGCACTAAGGACTAGGCCCTAAGAGGGAAAGAGAGGGCAGTTTAGGAGATGGGGCAGATAGTCCAGTTGGTTTCGGCTCCCAGGACCAGACACCCAGAGGTGAAGGTGATTGTTGGGGCTTCTGTCCTTCTTCCCCAGTGTAGATTTGATAGTGGAGAAGACTGATGCCTGTCAAAGTTAGACTCAGGACTCATAGTTTGTCAGACCACTCTGTTTTATTAGCACAGCGCTCTGCTAATACATTCAGATAATGTGAGCTTCCATGCAAGATTCAAACAGTCTTATTTATACAGATAAAAGGGTGCGAACTAAACAAAGGGACAGAGAGAGCAAAATTGTAAAATATGCATGGAGCATAATATGCATAACCTGCTTCCTTGTTAACTCTTATCGATCTAAGACTAATGCTTCACCAATTGCCCTTAAGTGGCAAGTTAAGCAGTTAATGTCTGCTTTCCTGCCCCCCTGGCTTGCAGCATTTCTCATTTCTACTTAAAGGTACATACAGCATTCTTTAATTCATTCTATTTCTTTAATATAATTCATTTCACTTTCACAATCCCTCCTTTTGGTCAAGCTTACGCAAAGACCAACAATTACTGGGCTCCACATATTAATAGTTCTTTATCTCTTCATTCATCAGTGATATTTAACATCATCATATTAGCACTCTGTTTTGGGGCAGTCACCTGGGTGGCATACCTTACACAATTCTGGATACAACAGGAGATTAACTGAAAACATACAAAAATCATTGGGATTCCACACAGGATAGTCAGGGCTCCCTGAAACAACCAGTTTCCTGTGCCAGAGAAATTGAATAGGTTACTTAGCCACTTCCATAAAGAACTTGGCTCTTCATGGGGAAGATTTGCAATTTGTTCTAAGTGACTAGCACGATCTATTACCTCATTGGTGTCGTCAGGTATAAACACACAACATTCTTTCCAATGAGAGCACAGGTCCCTCCTTTGGCCGCCAGCACTATGTCCAATGCCTGACGGTTTTGGAGGGCCATCTGTCGGATCACCCCTGTTTCTTTGGCCAGGGTCTTTAAACTCTCTCCGGTTTCTTTTGCCATTATTTCAACTACTGTTTGTAACCTTAGGAGCCTTTTTGCATGGTGTATTACTCCCCCAAGTGGGATAAGGGAACCGCCAATGGCCTCTTCCCAGGTCAAGGGGCTTATGTTATTTACATACCATTGGGCATCTGATAAGTCCCTTCTTCTTCGCCTGAAATTACGGAGGCGTTCTTGTGGGAAGGACCCTAGCACTCGGAATTGTGGGAAGAGTCGGGCGGGATAACAGATACCTGACCAGTTAGCTGGTAACACAGTATAAGCTTTGGTTCCACAAACCCAATGATGGCCTATTAAGGCTGGGAAGGGTCGGTTGCACCCATTTGTCACATAGGTGCCTACAAAGGAGGAGTAATATCCTCCGAAGGGCACAGGGTAATTCTCCTTACGAGGAGTGGTGTTATTTGCATGGCATTGAAAGATTGTATTGTTTTCACTAAGGTTACTGTAGGGGGAACATGAGCTTGATTTTTCTGTTTGATCCCAGGTTGAGAAAAAAATTCATATCCCCATACCCGGCCCACCACTCTTTAGTTTTGTTCGAATAATCCCATACACCATTGACCACAATATGCTGAAGGCAATGACTTTTTCCCAGATCCAGCCCTGTCCCATTACACACCCAACACCAATGACCTTTTCTCTCCACCACACTTATCCATTTAGATACATTTATTCCCACTGCTTCCCAAGTGTCATTATTGTTCCATGTTCTGTTAAACGGACGAGGTCCTCCAGTGAGGTCTGGGGAATTGAGTGGGATTGCCAGGACAGGAACACCAGCTTGAGAGTGGGCTGGGATGTGGCTGCAGACCCAGCAATTAGAAATATTAAGAGTCTGAGCTATCCACACTTGCTGCTGGATAAAAGAATTGTCATTGTGGACTCCCCAGACCTTAAGACACCAGCAGCTGAGGAACAGGCGCCACCAGAGGCACATGTTGCAGGCAAGGCCCTTCCGGTTCTGACAACCTCAACTGAGGGAACCGCAGTCACGGTTTTACATCCACCAGGCAGCAGGCGCTAGGCTCACTACTGCTTCTTTTTGGGCCTTGCTTTAGGTCCTCGTCTGCTTCTGGCAACCCTTACGAGAGCGTAGATGGTAAGGTATTGCAGGCTGTTCCTCTACGTCTTTTTCTGGAGTCAAAATGGACTCTGCGTGGTCCTGAGGTGATTGGTTTGCTGGGGGGTGCCTTGTTACACTGTGAAGCATGTATGCACGCTGTGATGCCAGACAGTTTAACAGCCATCTGGATAGTAAGCAGTACCTGATGATTTTTTTGATGTCCTTTAAGTCTCTTTACTTCTTCTTCCTTGACTCTGGCTATAACAATGGCCTTTACACCTTATCTTTTCCTGATGCATACATTCCTTATTCACACAGATTGAGAATACAAACAGTAGTATTTTATATGGAGCAAAAAAGGCATTGCAAATTAAACCTTGCTAAGTTTTACAATCAATAACCAAGACAATTTACATTGAGACCCAGGCCTTCAATGTTCCTCTAATCTACTTAACATAGACACAATATGTATATTTAACTAGAGGCCTACTTTGTAATACATATAGGAAACCATAGTAGACATTATAACTTATTCTAAAACAAAAGGGTGACCATAATCAGTCATAAGGATTGTTCTGGTCTGTCATTCCTTTCTGCTATTCAAAAAGGGTGGCTGACAGGGATGAAATCAAATCATACATTAATTCCTATGGGACATTATAAGATCCTGCTCCTACATATCCCCCTTTTGACACCAAGATTATTAATCGCCAGTGTCACTTCTTATTTAGTCCACGTAATAGAAAATACTGGGAGGTGATTTGGGCCTGTGGCTCTAGCTTTGCATACATTTGTTTTATCCAACAGCACATTTTAA
>NW_027057845.1:0-3000 GCF_011386835.1 Chrysemys picta bellii
CAAGACCATATTACCCCTACTCCTTAATAGGTTAATAAAACACATTCTACAGGTACTGGAGAAATGAATTAAGACACTGTTTTAGACTCATAGACTTTAAGGTCAGAAGGGACCATTATGATCATCTAGTCTGACCTCCCGCATGATGCAGGCCACAAAGCCGTCCCAACCCTTTCCCTTGACTCTGCTGTTGAAGTCCCCAAATCCTGTGGTTTAGAGACTTCAAAATAGTATCCTCTAGTTCTGTAACCCCTGGACCAGGGGTCAGCAACGTTTGGCACACGGCTCGCCAGGGTAAGCACCCTAGCGGGCTGGGCTAGTTTATTTACCTGCTGACGTGGCAGGTTCGGCCGATCGCCACCCCCCACTGGCCGCGGTTTGCCGTCCCGGGCCAATGGGGGCGGCGAGAAGCGGCGCGGGCGAGGGATGTGCTGGCCGCAGCTTCCCGCTGCCCCTATTGGCCTGGGACAGTGAACCGTGGCCAGTGGGGGTGCGATTGGCCGAACCTGCCACGTCAGCAGGTAAATAAACTGGCCCGCTAGGGTGCTTACCCTGGTGAGCCGCGTGCCAAACGTTGCCAACCTCTGCCCTGGACCATGCTGTATTAGAGCGCCATGAATGTAGGTGCCTGAAATTGCTTTTGAGATGTAGTAATAACTGTGCCAAGACAGATGTTTTTAATACTATTCTAGAATTTTGCTTTGTCAACTTTACCCTCAGATGTCATATGGAAAAAGGGGCCAGGTTAGTAATATCAGCAATAGAACTTGTCTGACTGCTTTAATATTGGAATAAAAAGGGAGCTTAAAGTTGTAACTCTTGAAAATGGAGCTTCCCACCCCACACCTTTTCAGGAATATGAAACCAGTTCTCTCTCTGCACCCTTGGCTAGTCCTTCGTGCCCATGACCCATACTGGAGAAATGGTGTCAATATTTCCCCTCCTTTTGCACATGCTTGGAGCAGTGAAATAAGTAGTGATGCCTTGTAGAAATGTCGGTCAGATACCAAATTATGGTTCTTACTGACCTCCACAGCATACGTCCACCAGAACCTTGGGGCCAGCTGTTGGCATGCTGGGAAGATGATTTTCCAGGTGCCATCTCTGTTCAATTTTTGTAGAAGCCTAGTAGAGCAAACTATGTGCAATCTGTGGTTTAAATGCTGACTGGGTGTATATAAACTAGCAGGTGACTTCCACTGTACAAGGGAATAGGTCGATGTTTGTGCACTGCTAGCAGTGGTGTATACGCCCCAATATCTTGGGGAAACACTGCCTCTTCAGTGTGCAATACTGCTGCACATAACCTTGGTCTAATATGTATAACTTTTTCAAATGACTGCAAAAGCTGGAAAGGCTGTTGCTGCTATTGACCCTTAGTGAATGACTTGCCTTTTAAACAACTTCAAAAGTTATAAGAATGAAATTCCAAATAAGATTAAGACATGACCTATCATAGGCTCACAAAATCTGCTTTTCAGCCAGACCCAAATATCTTGCAGATTGATTTTTATGTTTAAAGAATATTGACTTTAAAAAAAAATCAAACTGTCCAATATTCAGTGGTGCATGCAATGAAATAAATGGGTCTATCATAAAAGGTAAAAGAAGCAATTACTACAGTCAGTAAAGAAAATTGTGTACAACTCAAAATCTGAACCACTTTGATCACATAAGTTTCTAAGAGATCAAATGTAACTTTGCACTGTTGCAATTATAACATTTTCTTATGTTTACACTGGCACATCTGATGCTGGAAAAACTAAACAAGTAAATTCAAACTTAGAGGAGTAACAACTTCTCCCACTAGGCCTGATTGGCCTTAAATATGGGAAGATATAAATTAATTGATCCTTATAGCAAATAATTCCTTTTTTTAAGTCTGTATTTGGGACTAAGCTATGAAACAAACTAAAGCACAGACAAGCACTACAAAAAATTACTGTACAGGAAAATAAGCCTAGGTTAAGTGCTGACCCAGCTAACACTTAAGTAGGAGAAGAACTTCATATATGTGAGTAATCTTGTTCAACTCAATGAGGGGTATTTTCAGAAGTGCCCAGGTGACCTACATAGATCCTATAGAAAGGTCTGATTTACAATGAAAGTCAATGGAAGTTGTGCTCCTAAAGGCTGGTCCACACTAACCCCCCAGTTCGAACTAAGATACGCAACTTTAGCTACATGAATAACGTAGCTGAAGTTGAAGTATCTTAGTTCAAACTACAAGGTACTTATCGCGGGTCCACACGAGGCAGGCAGGCTCCCCCGTCGACTCCGCGTACTCCTCTCGCAGAGCAGGAGTACCGGTGTCGACGGCGAGCACTTCCGGGATCGATTTATCGTGTCTAGACAAGACGCAATAAATCGATCCCAGAAGATAAATTGCTTACCACCGAACCCGGAGGTAAGTATAGACGTACCCTATGTCACTTAATTACTCTTGAAAATACCACCTAAAAGGACTAGTACAGGATGTAAAGTTGTTCATGTTGTGAGTACTGGCAAGATCAGGGTCTTAGTTGCTTCTATTGAAATGGAAGCTTTGTCAACATCTGGATGAGTAGATGAAAACGACATAAGCTTTTTAGGGCAGGGATCATCTTTGTTTTGTGTTTGTAATAGCACATAACACAACTGAGTCCTTGATCGCGATTGGGGCTCCTAGGCACTTCCCCACAATACAAATAATATCTAAAAAGCAACAGAGTCCTGTGGCACCTAATGGAAATTATATGCATCTGACGAAGTGGATATTCACCCATGAAAGTTTATGCTCCAATACATCTGTTAGTCTTAAAGGTGCCACAGGACTCTCTGTTGCTTTTTACAGATCCAGACTAACACGGCTACCCCTTTGATACTTGAATAATATCCAAAGAATTTTTCAGCAAGCAGATATTGAATTAGAAATATTCCTCTCCTTCCATTTTAAGAAAACCTGATTCTAATGGCTGGTTTTGGTATAATTTGCAAAGAGCTTGATCTTCTGATACAGGG
>NW_027057846.1:0-3000 GCF_011386835.1 Chrysemys picta bellii
AAATGGTTTCCATGGCCATTCAATTTCTTCCTGAGATTTTCAGCAAGGATGCCCACGTTTTGTGCTACAGACCCTATTAAAATGGACTCTGATTATAAATCCATTCCACATAAGCCACTGGACAGCCACAGCTGTTCAAACATTAATTCATGAGCAAACTAGTTCCTACTGGAAGAAATTAATATTGTCTAAATGAAGTTAAACCTGTAGGGCCAAACATATCACTGGAATAACTCCACTGAAATCAATGGAAGAATTTGGCCTATTTTGTCTTGTGTAAAAGTTACACACTAAGACAATATGTTTTTTGTTTTTTAAAGGGAACTGTGGGGCACATTTTTTGGAGACTGCTTGTCAGTGACTAATCACTTTTTTGTACTCACATATGACCTCTGCTTGTTGTGAGGTTTTGTAGTATGGATTGTTTGTTAAAACAACTGTTTGTTTCTGGGTCATCTGTAATGTTCCTTCAGGGAGTTTACTGCGTCCATTGAGAGAGCAGGGACAAACCCAAAACTCCGCCATGTGCTCTGGAGGGTTATCCTTTGGCCATCGGAAGAACAGCTGAAAGTTTGTGTCTGCATAAGGCTGAGGTTTCAAATGTGACCAGTAGGGAACTGAACCCTGTTTAAAAAAAGTTGAATTTTTTTTTTTAAATTCCTCTGATTTTTCTGGGGAGAAACAATTTTTTTAATCATTCTGCTAAAGGCTGTATATTATGGGATTCCAGGTCTGTAAGGGAAGACCAAATTCACAAGGGTTCCCACTGCTCATTAAACTTAGAAGTTGGAGTTTTGCATAAATGTATAGCACCAGCAGTGTGCTAGGCATTTTACAGATATGAAGGAAGACCAAGTCCCTGCACACAAGCTTAAAATCTGAATTGTTTTAAAAATGGTGATTTTTAAATTGGGGTCTCAACCAGGTGGGTGGCAAGAAAGTGGTTGAATTGGTTGTGGGGTTTATTTTTTTGTTTTTCCTGCTGTATCCTGGTAATGCGGAATAATAAAGATTCATACCCTGAGGAATGAATTGAATTGGTGTGTTTGTGTGATGGGGTATACCTGGCCTTGCCAGCTCCCTACAGGAGGCCCCGGGGTCCTACTACGCCCTGTTCCAGGAAGCAGCGAAGTGACAGGAAAGGAGCAGCAAAGATGCATGCTCCATGCCTGCCTAGAGAGGCCTCCTGGAAGCAGCCAATGAGAGCCCAGTCGGCTCAGATAAAAGGATCGGCAGGGCTTTAGTGAGTGAGTTCCTGGCTGGGACCAGAGGGGAGCTCCCCTCTGGCCCAAGCAGCTTCAGGGACAACCAGAATTTGGTTCTGGCTCTGTTTGCTTAAGCTGGGTTTGTACAGAGAGAGAGAGGGAACCTAAGAACCTTAACCCTGAACTAAGGGTGAAGCTACCAGGGGTCAGGTAGGAAGAGGCCCAGGGAAGAAGCAGCAACTAATTTCAGTCGAGCCATGCATAGCTGCTGTGCATTGGGTCCCTGGGTGGAAACTGGAGTAGTTTCCAGGTTCCCACACTGGCCACAGAGGCATAAACCCCAAGAAGGGGACAGGGCTTATTTGAGAGCCCGAGCAAAGGGCTGAATTTAAAGGGCCCAGAGGTGGGGCTGAAAACCCTATCAAGGACAACAGGACTATTAATTTATTGGACTCTTTACTGCCCCAGAAAGGATTCATTTGGGCTTTTTATGACTTGGCCGAATGGCCAAACCATGGAAGACCCACCCAGGTTGGTCTGCAGAGAGTGCTAGGGGTGAGAAAAGGACTGCAATACCACACTCAGCTTCTGGGAGGCGTTCAAGAGGTGTGCCCCCCCACCCCCTTCAGACAGATGATGTGCAAATATAAATAATCCTTGGCTATGGACGAGGAAGGGTTTGGCAATGGTTTTGAATGACCATTTTCATTAGTGGATTCAGTAGTGACCACCGATCTCTTCTGGTAATGAGGGAATGCATGTGTTCACAGCCACAGAATGCTCTCTTTTTGCTGCTGAGATCTGTAACATTTAGTTATAAGGTGACATCTAATGTGCTAAGGGGGTATATTATCAATGGATATTGAACCGTACTGACAGCGGCTGGTTTCTAATCCTGCAAGCATGAGTCCTAGTACCTTACCTCATTTTTCTTACCTCCATTCCACTTACAATCACTATTGATTGATAGGTGGGAAATTGTGAATGATACCTCTAGACTGAGGGTACTATAATGGCCTGCTGTGAGGGCCTTTCATTTTAATCACAAATATATATTTATACTGAGTTCTTCATTCAGAGCGAGACCATACAGTGCTTTAATTGGGGGGGAGGAGAGTATACCCACTTGCACAGCATCAACATAGCTCAGTCTCAGAATAGCAACCTAGTTCTGCCCAGCCTGGCATATTTGCCCAGAAAGTGGGTCGCTTTGCTTTCATAGCCTTCCATTATAGAGCGAACCTATGAAACTGTTCAGGAAAGCTTTGAACATACTGCACCCTTTCTAATAGAGGCTCCCTGTCCCAAGACTGGAGTGGCTATACCATATTTTCCTCCAGGATAATATCTGATGGCCTCATACTCTTGCTTCTGATCAGACCTGAGCACTTGTCAGTGAAATACAGCATGGGGGGGCCTAGCCACAGAGTTATGCAGCTGTGGGAGTGACAGGACAGCATGAGCGTGTGAGTGGGCATGGTACCTTTTAGCCTAGGAGGTGCATTGGTAACCTCATCACTCTTCTGCATCACTTACTAGGAGTTCCAGCACTAGAAGTTGCACCTTTTCGTTTCCTAGATTTCAGTAAAGCTTAGTCAGGTTTTGCACCTGAAGATCAGAACTGGGATTACTGTTTGCAGAAAAGTAGCATGACGCTACAATTCACAGGAAACCGATATCACAGTAGAGCAGGGGGTGGATATTGAATACTCGGCAGAGAATAGGAAAGAATGCCTCTCCATGTTCTCTGTAGTTGTGCCCTAAAAGATGTACTCCAACTTTCCCAGTCGTGCCA
>NW_027057847.1:0-3000 GCF_011386835.1 Chrysemys picta bellii
CCCAAGTTTCAGTTCCCCCTGCTCCAATGACTAATTATTTATACATAGTGGAACAGCTTCAGAAGGGGAGACTGAGACCTATTCCAGAATATCTCATAATCCAGTGTCTCAGACACGCTTCTGCAATATGGGAGAGCCAAATTCAAATCCCATTCTTGACATCAGGCAGAGAGGGGAATTGGACTGGGGTCTCCTACAGCCTGGGTAAGTGCTTTAACCACTGGGATAAAAAGTATAAGGGAGCTGCTCATCAGCTATTGCTGTCCAGAAAAATCTATTTAGGGTCATGTGATGGGGTGGACTAGGCCCAGAGGCCTCTTGCTGGACGCCTCAGTCTCCTGCCATACCTGTCCCAGGAAAGGAGCAGTAGAGGAGTCCTCCAAGCAGCCTAGAGTGGCTGCAGGGAGCAGCCAATCAGGGCCCTGGAGGGCCATATAAAAGGAGCTGCAGAGCCAGAGACAGTCAGTTTCTTGCAGGAGCTGAATGGCTGGACAAAGCAGTCTACAGGTGAAACGGGAGGGTTGTGTTTCGTGTCTTTACACCCACAGGGACTGGGGAAGCAAGAGATGCTTCTGGCTGGCAAAAGAGACCTGAAGCACCATGGACAGCTCAGTGCTGGCAGGGACGGGCACTGAAAAACTGCTTGCAGGCTGCTGGACCTGAACTTAGATTTAGATGAACCCTGAGGTAAGGGTGAAGCTTTGGCAAAGGCTGGGGCCGTGGGAAAGTGGCCCAGGGAACTGAAAGTGTTTTAGGCTAGGTCTACACTACCCGCCTGAATCGGCGGGTAGAAATCGACCTCTCGGGGATCAATTTATCGCGTCCCATTGGGACGCGACAATCGACCCCCGAATCGACGCTCTTACTCCACCAGCGGAGGTGGGAGTAAGCGCCGTCGACAGAAAGCCGCAGAAGTCGATTTTGCCGCCGTCCTCACAGAGGGGTAAGTCGGCTGCGATACGTCGAATTCAGCTACGCTATTCACGTAGCTGAATTTGCATATCTTAAATCGACTCCCCCCTGTAGTGTAGATGTACCCTTAGTTAAAGGGATATGGCAGTACCTGGTTCCTATTCTTAGGGTCCTTGGGCTGGGACTCTCAATAGTGTTTGGGCCTGCCTCCCTCATAGGCCACTGGGGAACTGGCCTACAATTGGACAGCGAGAACCCCCCAGAAGGGGAACTGAACTACTTAGTAGCCAAACTGGAGGCTGGGGCCGGAGTAGACCAAGAGTGCAAAACCATTGCCTCCAGGGAGGAAGCCCTGAGGGTATGGCCTGATACCAGAGACTATTTAAAGACCACAGTCACACCCATCCAGAAGGGTTTGCTTGCAAGAGGTGGGTGCCACACCATTACAGGTCAATTTTTTTGAGCCAAACAGGGTTTTTAACTGATTTTTTTTGGTGAATTTATTTGCCCAAATCTAACCACAGCTCTCTTCTATATGGGGAGATTCACGGGTGACCCTTTCCACGGCTGAACTCATTGTGTCTGGAGGGAAATCCAGGAGAGAGAGAGAGAATGCTGTGGTGAGGAGCTGGCTGGGACAAGAAAGATTTGAAAGTAAAATGGAGGTACCTCTACCAGGGTCAACTGGAGAGGGGGGAAATGCTCCCAAAGGCCCAGTCAGAGCAGGATGTGGTTCCCACACTTTCTCAGCAGGATTGCGGCATCCTGGAGGTGATCCTTCTGGGGGCACCTGAGATGGACATAGTTATACTCCTTGGCCAGGACCATATATAACATGACCTACCACTGTACTCCAGGGTCAGAGTAATAGGCACACCCCAACTCAGGGACTTGAGCAATGACGTACGTTAACTGGTGTCAGACAGGCTGGTGTCTCCTAGTCATCATGATATCATGGTTGGTTGATACCAAAACCTGGTATGGACTCTTCATCAGGATCTGTGAAGCTTGGGGTTTGTCCTGTCAGTTTGCTGATGGCAACATTGTTTACTCCTGGGAGAATTTTGTGTTACTGCGCATGTGCAGAATTAATGGTCCCTGCAGATTTCTGTGCTTCTCTGCAGAAAAATGATTTCTGACAGGGAAGCAAAAGGAAGCCACAAGAGCAGTCATGTGCCCCCTCCCCGGCAGTGCAGGCAGGTCAGTTTGGGCACCCAGAGCACCCGGGGGAGCTGGGCAGTCATGCATATGTAAGAGAGAGACACTCTGTACCTCTTGCTCGCTATTGTGGCATGCTAGGCATGGAGGGGGCAGGGCTTTGGGGTGTTTCTGAAGAGGTAGGCCTGGGGCAGGCTCTGTTCCCTCAGGTGGAGCAGAATGTAGCAGCCTACCTGCTTAGTGAATTGTTCCCACTGTTCTTAGTGAATTCCCCCAGAAGTATAAAACAGGTGTAAAAATTTTAAGGCTCCTTTACGTTGTAAAGGACAGTAAGGTCTTATAAATGCTTATGGTGCTTTAGTGATTAGAACTGGTCTAAATTATTGGACTGAAAAAATTTCCTATCAAAACGTGCTCCATGAACTGTTTGCCACTGACCTTCCTGGAGATGGTCAGTAGCCAGTATAAATTTGTGAGTTTGAGTCCCCAGCCCTCACTTGCTCTTTAGTTGCCTATGATGTTACACTGAGCATATAGCTGCATAAATTTGTTGACTAATAACTAGAAGAAAAGGTTCAATACTAGCTACATTACTATTAGACAGAGGGGGGTTGGTGATTTCCTCAAATGCTCCCCACTTCCATTCTCCATTCATTGTATTGTAGTTTAAATAAATTACCAAAATAATTGAAACCAGCTTGATTTATATTGCATTATTTTCACAAAATATATGCAGAATCTTGCAGAATTTTAAAATATTGTGTGCAGAATTTTTTATTTTTGGTGCAGAATTTTTTATTTTTTGGCACAGAATTCCCCCAGGAGTAATTGCTGTATAGCAGGCAACATACAGAACACCTAATTAACCTTCCTAGGGGCATATAGTGATGTGTTTACTGACAGACAACTGATTCTCATCTTGGCAGGCTA
>NW_027057848.1:0-3000 GCF_011386835.1 Chrysemys picta bellii
TCAACATTATCAAAATACAACAAGAAAGATTAAACAAATTGTTTTTACGTTTTCCAGTAGAAAAAGTCACAAAAATTGGCATGTTCCTAAATTGACATTTAGATTTTGATGAAACCGCACTTTCCAATGGAAAAATGTTCTGTCAAAAAAATGTTCAACCAGCTCTAGTGGTCTTATCTTTCAGGAAGGACTAGACAGAACTTCCTTTGGGGCCTCTCCTACTGCTCTTTAATTGACTGAAAAGTTCCTTCTTGAATGCTGCAAAGGACTCCCTTTCTAAGGCTCTAAGGGCTAAGAATGTCCAGAGAGAACATGACAAACCAAGACTTGGAGTTCAGACCAGGCCTCCCACTGAAAGCTGCAGTTTTAAAAGCCACAATATTTTCCATCCAGACTTATGTGAAGGAAGTGAACTACATGGCATGCTTTCTTTTTCCCTTGGCACTATGAAAATGGGCTCTGCTGATAGGGAGGGGGACAGATACTCTCAGAGACATTATTTCCTCCCCACCCTGCAAGGACTCAGTGCATAAATTCATAATGACGTCTACATCAGTCACTGAATCCACATTTTATAAAAATTCCTGCCTCTTATAGGGAACAGGTTGATCTATAGTTATTGACCCTGTTGGAGCAATGTTTTGAAGCTAATATATTATTGTGGCAAACATGGTTAAGACATGAACCTTCCCCTAGGAGGAATAAGAAGTCACTGTAGCCCTTCTCATTGCCCTAATGAGATATGTATTAACCCAGATAACCTGATATGTTGGACAGAGTAAACAAAACACACCATGTTCTAAATACAACAATCTACAGTCAGTTGCATAAATTTTTAAAGCAGAGATATGACAGCTTAAAAACTATCTGTAAATATATGAATTAGATCCACACCACGTAAAAGCTTTTTAATCCTGTCCATACTCAGACATATAAATCAGCAAATGACATGATGGGTTCTGGAAAGTGAGGTCACTGATTGCCTATTTGCTCCATGCAGATTAATACCTACATCTCCAGTGCCAAGATCTATGGCCACATCCTGCTCACCTTACACCTTACTTATTAGTCAATCGTGTAAGTCTAGCAGGATTTGGCATTGAATCAGATGCCAAAATAAACAAGCCCTTAAAGCTGTGTGGAGGTCTGGAGGGGAAAAATTGCATGTGTGTGTGTTTCTGAGAATTATCTGGGGAGCACAAGCACAGAAAGATCTGATTATATTTCCAAATGCAGCAGCTTCAAGGAAGCTATGGTCAAGCTGATACAAAATTACTATTCTGTGAATGAGGGATATAATTAAATTGACATTGAGCCACTAAAATTCCCCTTTAAATGCACAACCTACAACATTAAACAATTGTCTGCAAGGGATTAATAAAAAGGAAAAGAAATCAATAGACTTCCCATAGTCTGATTATTGCTGGTGCTTATTAATTCACCAGAATCTTTGGCTAAATAACCTAATGAGAAATTCCGCAGGAGGCAGACGTATAGCAAAAGGAGAAGGTTCCTTAACATCTGTAAATATAGCATACACATTTTTTTTTCAACAAACAAAAGTCAGTAGCTCTTAGAAGCAACCTCATCACCTAAACTCTGGACCTAACCACTCCTGAAATGAAATCCTGATGTGAATTTGCTGGGTGTCTTGATTCTGCTTATTATGTTAGCACCATGATAGTTAAAGCTGAGCAGAGATTAGCTTGAACTGTGAACTCTGACCTAAAGTAGGAACACCTGGTGCCCTGGTTCAATGCCATGTTCATCGCGTCACTTTTTTCTTTGTGCTAATGCTGTTCTAAGGGATCACTTATTTAGACCCAGAAATGATTCCAGAATGCTAAATATTTAGCAAGAATACCTCCAGATATGGGTTATTGTATTGTTAATGGTTGTATCTTCTGAGATGCTTTATTCTTTTAAGATGAAAGGAAAGCCGATCATCAACAGAGAATGACGTCCCAAAGGCCGATTCTCATTAGTAAAACAGGTTTTCCATGAAACATATTTTTACACACTTGAGCTACTGCCAATATGGACAGATTAACTAAGCATGACAACTGCCCTCTTGAACCAAATGATGATCTTCAGCAACTGGGTTTTATGTATTCACATGCACATTGTCCCAACAATCCAGAAACAGTTATTTTACCATTTGTGTCTCAATTTCAGATCACATGAGGTAAAAATCATCCATGCACTGAGAGGTAGCAAAAGGCCTAATGCAGCAAGTAAGAGCCATTTAAACCCTATTTTGAGAATGTGAATTTAGCACTGCATAGACCTCCTGCTGGCCATCATGATGGGGAGAATTCCACCCATGGGGAACATGGTGTGACTTGTCTCCTTCTAGTTTCACATTTAATTTAAAAATATTTTAAAGTAGTTTGTGCATATACATTTGCTTTATCAAAAGACGGTTTGTATTCATCCCACTGCCATCTGTCCCTATACAAATCTCAGTTAATTTTAGCAAAATGAAAGGAAATTCAGAACATAAGCAGGCATTGCAGTAATTACTCCAGTCTTCTGCAATTCAGAGATATCAGGTTTCACATGTTGCATTAAAGCAAGATAATTTTTGTTTTCTAACGTTCACACATAGAATGGACCAGTCATGTGCTGTAGCAAGAACAGGGAGGAAGGAAAATGTAAGTGCAATTGTGGTCTCTTGTTGACTAGTTTTCTGGACAATTTTTCAGACAACAATAGAGAATGATGTCCCAATGGAAAAAGCTCATTAGTAAAATATGTTTTCTATTAAAAGTATTTTTATGAACTTGAGTTAGTGCCAATATGAACAGATCAACTGAGCATGACAACTGCCCCCTCGAACCAAATTACTGCATTGTATTCAGCACAAACCATAATTAATTATTGTGGCAAACTGTCTACCTCCCAGTCCCCAGGACTGAATTCTGGTTCTGCCAAGTGGACAAGATCTTTACTTTGCACTTTCTGGATCCAGTGCTTAATTTGTGCCCGGGCTTGCCAAGG
>NW_027057849.1:0-3000 GCF_011386835.1 Chrysemys picta bellii
ATTTCACTAGGAGGGTGGTGAAACACTGGAATGCGTTACCTAGGGAGGTGGTGGAGTCTCCTTCCTTGGAGGTTTTTAAGGCCCGGCTTGACAAAGCCCTGGCTGGGATGATTTAGCTGGGAATTGGTCCTGCTTTGAGCAGGGGGTTGGACTAGATAACCTCTTGAGGTCCCTTCCAACTCTGATATTCTATGATTCTATGACATTGTCTGAAGAATTTGGGGTCCAGGCAGCTCCAAAAAGAAGGTGTTTCCAATGAAATCTGTCTGTGGATGATGTCTGGGCAAAGTGTTTCCATTGCAACAGTGTGTTTCTGTGTGTCGTTTACACGGTGTTCTCTCTCGCTCTCTAATTCATTTGCACGTTTGTATCACGGTCACTTGTGGGGTTAGTTTGGTCACTTGTGGGGTTAGTTGTGGACTTTCTAACTTTGCAACACCACATGAATACAATGATGGCTGACAGAAAGCACGGTGCCGGACTCCAGTGCGGCTTTAGCCTGTTCTGGTTTGACACACACACACACACCCTGCCCGGCCCGGCCCGCCCCACCCCGCCCCACCCCGCCTCAGCCCACAAAAAGCCGCCATTTTGCAACTGTCATGGGCCGGCAGCAGCTAACTTGGGACCTCTGGAGCTTCACACTTGAGCCTCTGCTGTAGGGTTCTCAACCTATTTACCACTGGGGGCTGCATATGCCGTGCTCTGCGTTATGTGGGCTGTAGCTACACAAGATGTAATACCAGGGCCGGGATAGATATACCTGGGGGGGGCGGGGGGTGAATGAGCCGGTTTCTGTCCAAGAGTCTGGATTGCTCTGGGCTGCTGATCCCGGCAAGGTCATTGTGAATCCCTGTGCTGAGTGCTGAAGGTGGCCTGGGAAAAGCATGTGTGGGGAGGGGGAGGGGTGTCTATGTTAATCCCGGCTGAAATAAATGGCCATGCCCTTGCTAGGGCAGCGCTTACAGTGCACCCCTCAGGGACCCGGCTCCATTTTGAACTCTTTTTGGCCAGGACTGTGGCCCCTGGCGACTCTGCCCACTTTAAGCCTGGCCTGAGCTGGGCCCACAGAACAGCTGCAGTGTCAGCAGCGTGTCCCCCTCTGGGCTGCTGGGCTGCAGTGCAGGGGGCAGCATGCCTGGCGTGGGGCACACAGCAGCTCTGTGCCCTGGGCCCCTCTCACCTGGCGCTCATCTGAGGGGGGCAGAGCCCTGCCGGAGGCTGCCCAGCTGCTGTCTCTGTGTGGGTGAGCGGGCACTGCCCTCCGGCTGGTGGTAGTGATTGTGGACGGGGGGAGCTGGGACAGAGGGGGTTGCTCCGAGCAGCACTCCCCTTGCAGCGGTGCAGCGGGGGGAGAGAGGAGGCAGCTCCTTCCCCACCACAGGGAGCGCTCCAGCCGGCCCTGACCCGCCCGGGACCCGGGAGCCAGGCAATCGGAGCCGCAATCTTTGAATGGTTTTTACCCTGCAGCTGGGTCCCAGCTGTGTGCTAATCGGGCCGGCTGCAGAGACGGAGATAGTGGCCGGGCCGGGGGAGAGGTGAATGGTGGGCTTCACCCCGTCTCCAGAGACTTGGGCCCACCCCCTCCATACTGAGCCCCTTTAAACATCTTGCCATGTCCTGCGGTGCCTACCTGGGAGCTGAGATCTTCTGAAAATCTGGCCCAGTAGTTGAGCCCTCTGAAAACTCTGGCCTTAGCGTTTAAGGGTAACATTTTCAAGAGTGGCTAAGTCACTTAAGCGCCTAAATCCCAGTGAGTTCTAGTGGGATTTAGGCACTTGTGAAACTCTCTCCTGGTCTCATGTCCAGCGGTTTCTGTCCCCTGCAGGGTTCCAGTCCAGCTCTCTCCTGTTTCTGTCTGCGCTGTCCATGATGGCGCTCCTTTGCGTAGCCCCCGTGCAGGGCAACGGGGCCCTGGCCCACAAGAAGGTCGAGAGGGGTGAGTAGAGAACCCGTCGGAGAGCTTCTATCATCTGCCATATCCGAGATCAGGGCATCGTGGGCCTGATTCTGCTCCTCTCCCCCATGCCGGGGTCACCCCTAGATCCACTTATCCACTGAATGCACCTTCCAGCCCCCCCTGTCAGCGCTGGGCCCCAAGGAACGCTGAGTTCTCCGAAGGGATCGCGAGGCCAGCCTGCGCTAGTGACCCCACTACTCCCATTCGCAGGCCTCCAGCGCCTGGGAATGGGCCAGCCGGGGTGGGGGAGGTGCTGCTCGACTGGCTGTTTGCTTTCCACAGCTTCGTTATCCCTTTCTCCGGTAACGGCTGCCAAGCCCCCGGCAGTGACTGAAGAGCGCTGGTGCCAACCACAGGGCAGCGTGTGGGAACCAGGCACCCCCCCCAAATTAGCTGGGAGTTCTACCCTTCCATCTCACCAACTCCTATACTAGGGCTAGCCCCGGCTAACAGCTGGGGATCTCTCGCTCATGCCTAGAAGCCTTGCCCCCAGAGTCCAGGCAGCAGGGAGAGCCAGTTTCTCCTTGTCAGGGGTTTTCATTCCCTTCTCCCCACACCTCCAGTGGCTCTGGGAGCTGCTCAGGGGCTTGCCCAGGCAGGCCAGGGGCCGAACCAGCTCCAGAGGTGGCCCTGAGCCCCTGCCCCCGCAGAGCTCAGCAGCTCCTCCCCCTCGGCTCAGCTATGGGGGTGGGGCACACAGGGGGATTGTCTGGGGGGTAGGGGAGCTGGGGGGGCTCAGGCTCGAGGGATGACCCTGGGGAGGGGAGGAGCAGTATAACCACAGTGCTTTCATTCTACCAGGATAGTTCGGGACAATTTCCGCCCCAAAGACAAGCCCCTCGATAGGATGTCTGGAATTTTCAAAGGCACCACAGGGAGTTGGGTGCCCAAATCCCACTGAATTCCAATCACAGTCGGGTGTCAAACTCCCTTAGGCTCTTTGAAAACTCCCATTTAAATTGTCACTGATGGGTTTCATAATTGACATTCGCTGAGATGGATCTGGCAGCGTCTCCCCCACCCTCGCCAAATGATTTCTT